>NW_024710814.1:0-10393 GCF_018991925.1 Homarus americanus | reverse complement strand
TGCACACCCGAATGGGAGACAGTCAAAGTCAATCGGGGGTCGATTTAATAGCATACTACAGAAATTTGCACACCCGAATGGGAGACAGTCAAAGTTAATCGGGGGTCGATTTAATAGCATACTACAGAAACTTGCACACCCGAATGGGAGACAGTCAAAGTCAATCGGGGGTCGATTTAATAGCATACTACAGAAACTTGCACACCCGAATGGGAGACCGTCAACGTCAATCGGGGGTCGATTTAATAGCATACTACAGAAACTTGCACACCCGAATGGGAGACCGACAAAGTCAATCGGGGTCTATTTAGTAGCATACTACAGAAACTTGCACACCCGAATCGGAGACCTTCAAAGTCAATCGGGGGTCGATTTGATAGCATACTACAGAAACTTGCACACCCGAATGGGAGACAGTCAAAGTCAATCGGGGGTCGATTTGATAGCATACTACAGAAACTTGCACACCCGAATGGGAGGCAGTCAAAGTCAATTGGGGGTCGATGTAATCGCATACTACAGAAACTTGCACACCCAAATGGGAGACAGTCAAAGTCAATCGAGGGTCGATGTAATCGCATACTACAGAAACTTGCACACCCAAATGGGAGACATTCAAAGTCAATCGGGGGTCGATTTGATAGCATACTACAGAAACTTGCACACCCGAATGGGAGACAGTCAAAGTCAATTGGGGGTCGATTTAATAGCATACTACAGAAACTTGCACACCCGAATGGGAGACCGTCAAAGTCAATCGGGGGTCGATTTGACAGCATACTACAGAAACTTGCACACCCGAATGGGAGACAGTCAAAGTCAATCGGGGGTCGATTTAATAGCATACTACAGAAACTTGCACACCCGAATGGGAGACCTTCAGAGTCAATCGAGGGTCGATTTAACAGCATACTATACAAAATGATCCGAAAATGTGCACACACCGCGTGGGAGACGGTGATGAAAGCGTCCGCCCTTGTACACTGGATGGCACTATTTCACTATAGTAATGGGTAGAGGCACCTCGGTCATATTATACAAAATACCAGAGAAGTTCCACACCCGCATGGGAGACCGTCAAAGTCAATCGGGGGTCGATTTGATAGATTACTTCAGAGAACTTGCACACCCGAATGGGAGACAGTCAAAGTCAATCGGGGGTCGATTTAATAGCATACTACAGAAATTTGCACACCCGAATGGGAGACAGTCAAAGTTAATCGGGGGTCGATTTAATAGCATACTACAGAAACTTGCACACCGAATGGGGAGACAGTCAAAGTCAATCGGGGGTCGATTTAATAGCATACTACAGAAATCCTTGCACACCCCGAATGGGGAGACAGTCAAAGCCAACGGGGTCAGATTTAAGCATACAGAAATTTTGCACACACGAATGGGGAGATCACAAAGTCAATCGGGCCCATTTAATAGCATACTACAGAAACTTGCACACCTCGAATGGGAGACCGCCGTGTCAATCGGGGGTCGATTTGTTAACATACTACAGAAACTTGCACACCCGAATGGGAGACAGTCAAAGTCAATCGGGGGTCGATTTAATTGCATACTACAGAAACTTGCACACCCGAATGGGAGACCGTCAAAGTCAATCGGGGGTCGATTTAAGAGCATACTTTACAAAATGATCCGAGAATGTGCACACACCGAGTGGGAGACGGTGATGAAAGCGTCCGCCCTTGTACACTGGATGGCACTATTTCACTATAGTAAGGGGTTGAGGCACCTCGGTCATATTATACAAAATACCAGAGAAGTTCCACACCCGCATGGGAGACCGTCACAGTCAATCGGGGGTCGATTTGATAGATTACTACAGACAACTTGCACACCCGAATGGGAGACAGTCAAAGTCAATCGGGGGTCGATTTAATAGCATACTACAGAAACTTGCACACCCGAATGGGAGACAGTCAAAGTCAATCGGGGGTCGATTTAATAGCATACTACAAAACTTGCACACCCGAATGGGAGACCTTCAAAGTCAATCGGGGGTCGATTTAATAGCATACTTTACAAAATGATCCGAGAATCTGCACACACCGAGTGGGAGACGGTGATGAAAACGTCCGCCCTTGTACGCTGGATGGCACTATTTCACTATAGTAAGGGGTAGAGGCACCTCGGTCATATTGTACAACATACCAAAGAAGTTCCACACCCGCATGGGCGACCGTCAGAGTCAATCGGGGGTCGATTTAATAGCATATTACAGAAACTTGCACAACGGGTCGGGGAGACCGCCAAACGCCAATCGGGGTCGATGGCTGGTAGCATACTACAGAAACTTGCACACCGTAATGGGAGACCAAAGTCAATCGGGGGTCGATTTGATAGCATACTACAGAAACTTCTGCACACCCTCGAATGGGGAGACAATCGTCAATCGGGGCCCATTTAATAGCATACTACAGAAACTTGCACAATCTTAATGGGGCAGGTGCAAAAGTCAATCGGGTCGATTTAATAGTTATTACCACAGAAACTTGCACACCCGAATGGGAGACCGTCAAATTCAATCGGGGGTCGATTTAATAGCATACTACAGAAACTTGCACACCCGAATGGGAGACCGTCAAAGTCAATCGGGGGTCGATTTAATAGCATACTACAGAAACTTGCACACCTGAATGGGAGACCGTGAAAGTCAATCGGGGGTCGATTTAACAGCATACTACAGAAACTTGCACACCTGAATGAGATCAGGAAAGTCAATCGGGGGTCGATTTGATAGCATACTACAGAAACTTCTGCACACCCGGAATGGAGACAATAAAGTCAATCGGGGTCGATTTAATAGCATACTACAGAAACTTGCACACCCGAATGGGAGACCGTCAAAGTCAATCGGGGGTCGATTTAAGAGCATACTTTACAAAATGATCCGAGAATGTGCACACACCGAGTGGGAGACGGTGAAGAAAGCGTCCGCCCTTGTACACTGGATGGCACTATTTCACTATAGTAAGGGGTAGAGGCACCTCGGTCATATTATACAAAATACCAGAGAAGTTCCACACCCGCATGGGAGACCGTCACAGTCAATCGGGGGTCGATTTGATAGATTACTACAGAGAACTTGCACACCCGAATGGGAGACAGTCAAAGTCAATCGGGGGTCGATTTAATAGCATACTACAGAAACTTGCACACCCAAATTGGAGACAGTCAAAGTCAATCGGGGGTCGATTTAATAGCATACTACAGAAACTTGCACACCCGAATGAGATACCGTCAAAGTCAATCGGGTGTCGATTTAATAGCATACTACAGAAACTTGCACACCCGAATGGGAGACCGTCAAAGTCAATCGGAGGTCGATTTAATAGCATACTACAGAAACTTGCACACCCGAATGGGAGACCGTCAAAGTCAATCGGGGGTCGATTTGATAGCATACTACAGAAACTTGCACACCAATGGGAGAGTCAAAAGTCAATCGGGGGGTCGATTTTAATAGCATTCTACAGAAATCCTGCACACCCAATGGGAGACATCAAAGTCAATCGGGGTCGACGAATAGCATACTACAGAAAACTTCTGTACACCCGAATGGGGAGACCAACAAGTCAATCGGGGGTCAGATTTAATAGCATACTACAGAAACTTGCACACCAATGGGAGACAAGCCAAAGTCAATCGGGGTCGATTTAATAGCATACTACAGAAACTTGCACACCCGAATGGGAGACCGTCAACGTCAATCGGGGGTCGATTTAATAGCATACTACAGAAACTTGCACACCCGAATGGGAGACCGTCAAAGTCAATCGGGGATCGATTTGATAGCATACTACAGAAACTTGCACACCCGAATGGGAGACCGCCAAAGTCAATCGGGGGTCGATTTAAGAGCATACTTTACAAAATGATCCGAGAATCTGCACACACCGAGTGGGAGACGGTGATGAAAACGTCCGCCCTTGTACGCTGGATGGCACTATTTCACTATAGAAAGGGGTAGAGGCACCTCGGTCATATTGTACAACATACCAAAGAAGTTCCACACCCGCATGGGAGACCGTCAGAGTCAATCGGGGGTCGATTTAATAGCATACTACAGAAACTTGCACACCCGAATGGGAGACAGTCAAAGTCAATCGGGGGTCGATTTAATAGCCTACTACAGAAACTTGCACACCCGAATGGGAGATAAACAAAGTCACCGGGGGTCGATTTGATAGCATACTACAGAAACTTGCACACCCGAATGGGAGACAGTCAGCCGACCGGGGGTCGATTTAATAGCATACTACAGAAACTTGCACACCCGAATGGAGACAGTCAAAAGTCAATCGGGGTCGATTTAATAGCATACTACAGAAACTTGCAATAAACCGAATGGGAGACAGTCAAAGTCAATCGGGGGTCGATTTAATAGCATACTACAGAAACTTGCACACCCGAATGGGAGACAGTCAAAGTCAACCGGGGGTCGATTTAATAGCATACTACAGAAACTTGCACACCCGAATGGGAGACCGTCAAAGTCAATCGGGGGTCGATTTAATAGCATACTACAGAAACTTGCACACCCGAATGGGAGACCGTCAAAGTCAATCGGGGGTCGATTTGACAGCATACTACAGAAACTTGCACACCCGAATGGGAGACAGTCAAAGTCAATCGGGGGTCGATTTGATAGCATACTACAGAAACTTGCACACCCGAATGGGAGACAGTCAAAGTCAATCGGGGGTCGATTTAATAGCATACTACAGAAACTTGCACACCCGAATGGGAGACAGTCAAAGTCAATCGGGGGTCGATTTAATAGCATACTACAGAAACTTGCACACCCGAATGGGAGACCGTCAAAGTCAATCGGGGGTCGATTTAATAGCATACTACAGAAACTTGCACACCCGAATGGGAGACCGTCAAAGTCAATCGGGGGTCGATTTGACAGCATACTACAGAAACTTGCACACCCGAATGGGAGACAGTCAAAGTCAATCGGGGGTCGATTTAATAGCATACTACAGAAACTTGCACACCCGAATGGGAGACCTTCAGAGTCAATCGAGGGTCGATTTAACAGCATACTATACAAAATGATCCGAAAATGTGCACACACCGAGTGGGAGACGGTGATGAAAGCGTCCGCCCTTGTACACTGGATGGCACTATTTCACTATAGTAATGGGTAGAGGCACCTCGGTCATATTATACAAAATACCAGAGAAGTTCCACACCCGCATGGGAGACCGTCAATGTCAATCGGGGGTCGATTTGATAGATTACTTCAGAGAACTTGCACACCCGAATGGGAGACAGTCAAAGTCAATCGGGGGTCGATTTAATAGCATACTACAGAAATTTGCACACCCGAATGGGAGACAGTCAAAGTTAATCGGGGGTCGATTTAATAGCATACTACAGAAACTTGCACACCCGAATGGGAGACAGTCAAAGTCAATCGGGGGTCGATTTAATAGCATACTACAGAAACTTGCACCCCCGAATGGGAGACCTTCAGAATCAATCGAGGGTCGATTTAATAGCATACTATACAAAATGATCCGAGAATGTGCACACACCGAGTGGGAGACGTTGATGAAAGCGTCCGCCCTTGTACACTGGATGGCACTATTTCACTATAGTCAGGGGTAGAGGCACCTCGGTCATATTATACAAAATACCAGAGAAGTTCCACACCCGCATGGGAGACCGTCAAAGTCAATCGGGGGTCGATTTGATAGCATACTACAGAGAACTTGCACACCCGAATGGGAGATATTCAAAGTCAATCGGGGGTCGATTTAATAGCATACTACAGAAACTTGCACACCCGAATGGGAGACCGTCAAAGTCAATCGGGGATCGATTTGTTAGCATACCACAGAAACTTGCACACACGAATGGGAGACCGTCAAAGTCAATCGGGGGTCGATTTAATAGCATACTACAGAAACTTGCACACCCGAATGGGAGACCTTCAGAGTCAATCGAGGGTCGATTTAACAGCATACTATACAAAATGATCCGAAAATGTGCACACACCGAGTGGGAGACGGTGATGAAAGCGTCCGCCCTTGTACACTGGATGGCACTATTTCACTATAGTAATGGGTAGAGGCACCTCGGTCATATTATACAAAATACCAGAGAAGATCCACACCCGCATGGGAGACCGTCAAAGTCAATCGGGGGTCGATTTAATAGCATACTACAGAAACTTGCACACCCGAATGGGAGACAGTCAAAGTCAATCGGGGGTCGATTTAATAGCATACTACAGAAACTTGCACACCCGAATGGGAGACCGTCAAAGTCAATCGGGGGTCGATTTAATAGCATACTACAGAAACTTGCACACACGAATGGGAGACCGTCAAAGCCAACGGGGGTCGATTTGATAGCATACTACAGAAACTTGCACACCCGAATGGGGAGACAGTCAAAGTCACCAGTCGATTTAATAGCATACTACAAAAACTTCGCACACCCGAATGGGAGACAGCCAAAGTCAATCGGGGGTCGATTTAATAGCACATTACAGAAACTTGCACACCCGAATGAGACCTTCAAAGTCAATCAAAGTCGATTTAATAGCATACTACAGAAACTTGCACACCCGAATGTGAGACCGTCAAAGTCAATCGGGGTCGACGGATAGCACCAGAAACTCTGCACACCCGGAATGGGAGACATTCAAAGTCAGTCGGGGGTCGATTTGATAGCATACTACAGAAACTTGCACACCCGAATGGGAGACCGTCAAAGTCAATCGGGGATCGATTTGTTAGCATACCACAGAAACTTGCACACACGAATGGGAGACCGTTAAAGTCAATCGGGGGTCGATTTAATAGCATACTACAGAAACTTGCACACCCGAATGGGTGACCGTCAAAGTCAATCGGGGGTCGATTTGATAGCATACTACAGAAACTTGTACACCCGAATGGGAGACCGTCAAAGTCAATCAAATGATTTAATAGCATACCACAGAAACTTGCACACCCGAATAGGAAACCGTCAAAGTCAATCGGGGGTCGATTTAATAGCATACCACAGAAACTTGCACACCCGAATGGGAGACCGTCAAAGTCAATCGGGGGTCGATTTGATAGCATACTACAGAAACTTGCACACCCGAATGGGAGACCGTCAAAGTCAATCGGGGGTCGATTTGATAGCATACTACAGAAACTTGCACACCCGAATGGGAGACCGTCAAAGTCAATCGGGGATCGATTTGATAGCATACCACAGAAACTTGCACACCCGAATGGGAGACCGTCAAAGTCAATCGGGGGTCGATTTAATAGCATACCACAGAAACTTGCACACCCGAATGGGAGACCGTCAAAGTCAATCGGGGGTCGATTTGATAGCATACTACAGAAACTTGCACACCCGAATGGGAGACAGTGAAAGTCAATCGGGGGTCGATTTAATAGCATACTACAGAAACTTGCACACCCGAATGGGAGACCGTCAAAGTCAATCGGGGGTCGATTTAATAGCATACTACAGAAACTTGCACACCCGAATGGGAGACCGTCAAAGTCAATCGGGGGTCGATTTGATAGCATACTACAGAAACTTGCACACCCGAATGGGAGACAGTCAAAGTCAATCGGGGGTCGATTTAATAGCATACTACAGAAACTTGCACACCCGAATGGGAGACCGTCAAAGTCAATCGGGGGTCGATTTAATAGCATACTACAGAAACTTGCACACCCGAATGGGAGACCGTCAAAGTCAATCGGGGGTCGATTTGATAGCATACTACAGAAACTTGCACACCCGAATGGGAGACAGTCAAAGTCAATCGGGGGTCGATTTAATAGCATACTACAGAAACTTGCACACCCGAATGGGAGACCGTCAAAGTCAATCGGGGGTCGATTTAATAGCATACTACAGAAACTTGCACACCCGAATGGGAGACCGTCAAAGTCAATCGGGGGTCGATTTGATAGCATACTACAGAAACTTGCACACCCGAATGGGAGACAGTCAAAGTCAATCGGGGGTCGATTTAATAGCATACTACAGAAACTTGCACACGGGGATGGGAGACCGTCAAAGTCAATCGGGGGTCGATTTAAGAGCATACTTTACAAAATGATCCGAGAATCTGCACACACCGAGTGGGAGACGGTGATGAAAACGTCCGCCCTTGTACGCTGGATGGCACTAATTCACTATAGTAAGCGGTAGAGGCACCTCGGTCATATTGTACAACATACCAGAGAAGTTCCACACCTGCATGGGAGACCGTCAAAGTCAATCGAGGGTCGATTTAATAGCATACTATACAAAATGATCCGAGAATGTGCACACACCGAGTGGGAGACGGTGATGAAAACGTCCGCCCTTGTACACTGGATGGCACTATTTCACTATAGTAAGGGGTAGGGGCACCTCGGTCATATTATACAACATACCAGAAAAGTTCCACACCCGCATGGGAGACCGTCAAAGTGAATCGGGGGTCGATTTGATAGCATACTACAGAGAACTTGCACACCCGAATGGGAGACCGTCAAAGTCAATCGGGGGTCGATTTAATAGCATACTACAGAAACTTGCACACCCGAATGGGAGACAGTCAAAGTCAATCGGGGGTCGATTTAATAGCATACTACAGAAACTTGCACACCCGAATGGGAGACCGTCAAAGTCAATCGGGGGTCGATTTGATAGCATACTACAGAAACTTGCACACCGAATGGGAGACCGTCAAAGTCAATCGGGGTCGATTTGATAGCATACTACAGAAACTTGCACACCCTAATGGGAGACAGTGAAAGTCAATCGGGGGTCGATTTAATAGCATACTACAGAAACTTGCACACCCGAATGGGAGACAGTGAAAGTCAATCGGGGGTCGATTTAATAGCATACTACAGAAACTTGCACACCCGAATGGGAGACCGTCAAAGTCAATCGGGGGTCGATTTAATAGCATACTACAGAAACTTGCACACCCGAATGGGAGACCGTCAAAGTCAATCGGGGGTCGATTTGATAGCATACTACAGAAACTTGCACACCCGAATGGGAGACAGTCAAAGTCAATCGGGGGTCGATTTAATAGCATACTACAGAAACTTGCACACCCGAATGGGAGACCGTCAAAGTCAATCGGGGGTCGAGCATACTTTACAAAATGATCCGAGAATCTGCACACACACCGAGTGGGAGACGGTGATGAAAACGTCCGCCCTTATATGTTCGATTGCACTATTTCACTATATTAAGGGGAGAGGGTGCCTTCGCACACATATTCGGTGTGAAATATCTTCCGCCCCCCAGCGGAGCGCTTCGGCGCCTCTGCGAAGCAAAGCGCGGCATTCAAAAACAACAACCAAAATTGCCGTCGCTTTCCCTTCCCTGCCCTGCAATGGCTGGAGCAGCAGCAGAAGAGAGAGAGAGAGAAAATAGTCTCATGGGGTCAGAGGAATGGCAGTGGAGCGAGATCTATGAATTTCACTAGCCAGGTCTGTCTCCACTGGAACATTATTACTGGCGCACACGCCGCCACCACGGCTTCGCATAGCAGCAGCACGCGATGTTGGCGTTTATTGTAAGTCCGGAACTGGCATATTCCGGCTGTTCTAACAGTCGGGTTTTAACCTTGCCTAACAAACGATCAAACAACTTCCACTCTCGAGGTGCGGTACGGTGACCGTCCCATCGCCCGCTCTTGTATGCTGGATTGCACTATTTCACCATATTAAGGGAGAGGGTGTTTCACACACCTATTCGGTGTGGGAATATCTTCCGCTTCAGCGAGCGCTTCGCGCCTTCTGCGGCTAAAAGCGCTGCATTCAAAACAACAACCAAAGTTGCCGTCAGCCTTCCCTGCTCCCTGCAAATGGCTGGAGCAGCAGCAGAAGAAGAGAGAGAAAATAGTCTCATGGGGTCAGAGGAATGGCAGTGGAGCCGATCATGAATTTCACTAGCCAGGTCTGTCTACCTACTGAACATTATTACTCTCTCTCGGCGCACACGTCGCCACCACGGTTTCCGTGACAGCAGCAGCATCATGATGTTGTGTCTACCAATAAGTCCCGAACAGGGTTATTCGGCTGTTCTCGAACAGTCAGGTTTTAAACTTGCCTAACAAACGATCAAACAACCTCCACTCTCGAGGTGCGGTACGGTGACTGTCCTATCGTCCGCCCTTGTATGCTGGATTGCACTATTTCACTATATTAAGGGGAGAGGGTGCTTTCACACACCTATTCGGTGTGGAATATCTTCCGCCCCCCAGCGGAGCGCTTCGGCGCCTCTGCGAAGCAAAGCGCGGCATTCAAAAATAACAACCAAAGTTGCTGTCGCTTTCCCTTCCCTGCCCTGCAATGGCTGGAGCAGCAGAAGGAGAGAGAGAGAGAAAATAGTCTCATGGGGT
>NW_024710813.1:0-45268 GCF_018991925.1 Homarus americanus | reverse complement strand
GACAAGGTGGTGTCCTGCCAGTCTCCGGTAATTTCCCGACGATTGGTATCAACATACTGTACAAGCAAAACAACCCCAGGCAGGTAGATTTCCACCAGGTCACATAAACACACTTGTGAACTGTGGTCTCCTTTAATAATCACTAAATCTTTACAAAATTGTTCACAGGGAATGTCTTCACAGCTTGACTCATCACTTCGAATATATAGAGTCAGCACGCTACCAGTGTTCAATTCCTTCTTCTTTTCACTTTATATCACTCACAACAATTCAACAATACTTGAACACCAATTATCTTTAGCTGTCGCTAGGCTTGTACTTCACACTCTGAGCAGAACGGGAGACTACTTCCTAGGCAGCTCGGTGGCACTTACAGTATATACCTCTTGTCAACCACCTAGAGCATTCTAGTATCATCTAGGCCAGGGGAGGTCAACCTTTTGTGTGATGTGATCTACTTTTTCCCCAGTTACCCTGATGCGATCTACCAGCCTAATATTCACCCATAACACCCCCCTCCGATTGCCATAAAATACGCTGATTCGGAGAGAGAGAGAGAGAGAGAGAGGTGCACAAATAATATTTTTTTTCAATAACTATTATGATATATTGTTAACATGACAAAAGCATACACTTGTTTTACTAATGCGATGGTTGGCATTGCATGTCATCTACCAGCTTTGTGTAATTAGGCCTGTAGGCGGTGACTGCTAGCCTCAAGCAAGAATCCAAGTGTTCAGCTGACAATGTTGATCGGTATTTGAATTTGTTGTGTTTCATGTGAGAAAATGTTGATTCACAAAGGTTGGTTGATCAAAAAAATGCTGTTACGTAGTACGTGGCACATTTCTGACATTGGGATATTTTTCTTCATTGAGAAGGTTCCAGAAACTTCCTCCCTAATAATATGTGTGGTTTTAAGATATTGCTGTATGTCAGGAGGCAGGGAAGTGATTTGTGACACACTAGACCATTGGTCTAAAAGCATGTCAGCATATTCTGCAGGGCTGTGATGAAGTTTGACTGGGGTGGGATCTAATTTTGTTCCACACCTCTGCTATTAATACCCTGTAAGAATTGTTCCCAATGGGTGTTTCTCACCTGACCTTTGAGTTCACGAAATTTTCTGTTAAGCTTTGATTAATGCCAGGAGGCTATCACTAGTTTTATTTTGCTTATAAGTGTTGGCAAGCTGTTCTACCTTCTCTCCTTCTTTGGTGATGATGGGATCATGTGTCCACAGAGGTTGTTTAGTGCTGCTCCCCTTCCTCCTTGACTTAACCCAGGTGGCATAATATGTGGTAATGACATCTACAAGATCACAGCAAAATCCATCCACTGACCCAGATGTATATCCTGGATACCATCTGTGGATGTAGGCCTTAAAGTGCAGTTTAAGATTACCTGGGATGTTAATTCTGTGCTTAGGATGGGGTTCACACTTGACATCAGCAATAGTGTATTCAGTAGGTATTGCATAATGATCACTGACTTGGTGATCTGAGATGACCATAGCTTTGACATTACTGTCTACTCTGTTATACCCAATCACATAATCAAGTCTGCCCCCCATCAGATGTGTCACTTTGTCTGTGTCGTATACAGTGACATTATGATTATTGATGTAATTCACGAACACCCTCCCATTAGAGTTACACTGCACATCACAGAGGACAGTGTGACGAGAGTTAAAGTCACCCATACACAACATAGCATTGTTACCTGATGGCTTTAGTAACACGTCCGCTCGCAGCTCATTACACCGAACATCGATGTTATACAGCGAAAATTGACTGTTTGCTGTCTTACTGTAAATTGTTGATAGTGAATACTATCATCATTGTGAGATTTGATCCACTTACAGACCAGACCATTCTTTACATAAGTGAGCAGGCTACTTCCTGCTCCACTATTGTATGCTGTAAACCCAGCTATCCTGGGTGCAGCTTTCCTCTGGGTGCTAGACGTGTAAGGTTCTTGTAAACCAATTACATCAATGTTAAAACTTTAACAAGCTATTGTAGGTCATTAATTTTGCGGTTAACACTCCGGATGTTCCATGAAATGAACCTAAGCGTTCGTGTTACTCGCTCCACCTTGAACTTAGTATAGAGAGTCGCGCGTTGGCTTCATAGATCAACCTGACCAATAAGTTAACGGTTTCAAATTCATCACCCCTGGAGTTCTTGATAATGCGTCTCACAGCCCTTATTCCAGTAGGAATTTTATTCTCAGGTTCCTTCATTAGTCCCGCGAGTTCCTCCTCTGTAAATATTGGAAGAAGTACAAGGTTATGGACAGTTTTCAGACCAGGGGTTATTAAAGAGACCACTCTAGCGTATTGTCAGATACCCAAAGAATGTTCTATACTACTGAGGGTATACACAAACACTTGTTGTCTTTAAAAGTAGGTTCTATTCTCGTACGGGAGATATATATATATATATATATATATATATATATATACAGTAGGACGCAGAACCTCGCGGTCACGCCACGAGGACTCTGTCTTCTCTCTTTATCTATCTATGTATTACTACGCGCTGGCCTGTACAGATGCCAGCATTCACAAGCTAAATACATAAAGTATAAATGTGATAATTTATATACATAACATGGTGCACAATAAATGGAATATTACATAGAATTAATACATGTTCTGCAATACTTTACTATACATAATTAATAAGAGTAATATAACAATATACAGTGTTACGCCGTCTCTTAATTTACTTAAATATCCAGGTTCTAGGCGTAACCAAACAAAAAGTGAAGTAAATTATAAGAGAATAAAAATAAGTAAAGTAAACCTTTAAGCATTTAATTGATTAAATATTAACACAATAAAGAGCCTCGTAGGCTGTCACAACAAATTGATTCACCATCGAAACTTTTAAGACACAAGTGATACAAAACATCGAAACATCAAAAGAATAAAAATAAAGCATTGGATTACGTTAACACTGCATAAACATATAAAAACTAACACTGAAATTAACTAACGTGAAGCAACACTGAATTACTTGAATACAACTAAGCAAATACTGATGGACACAAACAGAGACATAAATAGGTACTCACATAGATATACCACATTGGTGGCGACAGGAACAACACAAATAAATGAAGTATAAGTAACAAGTGACACTCAAAGGATGTGGACTGTATGACAGGAGAATTGAACTGACTTAAGTCAGTTGGTGGGTCCTATATATAAGGTCGGCTCCCGCCACGCGACCCGCCGGTGGGTCGTTTAACGATGCAGATAGTCGTTAGAGAACAAAGAATGCTGGTTACAATACAAAATAAAGAAATAAGATGGGCTTGAACAAATAATGACAGTTAAAACCTTAACAGCACAGGGTAAGGTGACTAGAATATATAATAGTAAATTTAACACATCATTACAGGAATACTATGGAACATGGGAGCATGTTATATATAAAAAAAAAGAAAAAATACGACACGGTCGTAACACTTCCCCCCATAAAATAAAATTTTGCTTGCACAAATTTTGATATGACAAGTGTTCCGACACCTTGAAGTCCAACAAAAAAAATTACCCTTCTTCAACAAATCAGTAAGGGGTAGTGCCAACTCGGCAAAAATACAAATATGTCTGGTAATAACCCACACAACCCAAAAATCTGCGTACTTGTCGTTTGTTACATGGAACAGGCATCTAAGAAATAGTGTCACACCTTGCTGTGGGAGGAGCAAGTTTCCAACCCAATTACATGTCTCAGATACAAAAGTTAGGCAAACAAATTCTGACTTAGCAAAGTTTATAACAAACAAGTCCTACATTTCCTAACTCAGTGAAGAGAGCGTCTAGCTGACATACTGTAAATGGTCTAACCAAGTGCCAGAAACAAAAATTACATCTAAATATACTACACAACCAAGCCAATTGGCCGTGACATCAGCCTTTGTAAGGTAGCAGGGGCATTGCAAAGCCCAAAAGGAATAACATTAAATTTATAGTTCTTACCTAATGTCACAAAACTGGATATGTTTTTAACACAATCGGTCAAGTACTTGCCAAAACCCTCGAAGGCAATCAATCTTAGAGAGGAACTTAGCGTTCCCGATTGCTTCGATGCAGTCGTCGACTCTTGGTAGAGGGAAGCTGTCCTTGTTGGTGACGGCGTTGACCGTGAGGAAGTCAATGCAGAATCGAAGAGTGCCGTCCTTCTTTGGTACTAGAGTGACTGGTGAGCACCACTCGCTGGTAGGGAGCCTGCTTGATAGGCTTAGCAGAACCAACAACAACATCATGCACCACGGCAGTGGTACAGCCAGGCTGGTCTTGGAAGACAAGAGGATGTTGTTGGATGGCGGTCAGCACGTCAGCTCTCTGGTGTCCCGGTAGACGATGTAGCTTCCCCTGCAATTCCACGGAGTTGAGCTGCCAAACCCTGACTGATGACAGGGCGAGTGGACTTGCCCCTTTTCTTTCCTCTTCTTTCTCATCGTCTACCAAGAAAGTGTCAACGGCACACACGGGAACTGGATCATCAGCAACAAATGGGGGTGCTGGGCGTGTGTGGTACAGCTTGATGGTGTTGACGTGACATAAGCACTGTAGTCGGCGCCTGTCAGGGGTAGAGATAGTATAATTCGTGGGGCTTACCTTCTTCACCACTCTACATGGCCCACTGAACTTCGCATGGAGCGGCTGTCCATGTCTCGGCAAGAGATTGAGTACTTGATCTATCTGGAACTCTGTGTCTGGCATGCTTGTCGTACCATGTCTTGGTCTTGGACTGCGACTGCTGTAAATGGTCTGCGGCAAGGCTCCAACAACTTAGAAGCTCCTCTTTAACATCTCCATCTAAACTTAATACCTTAACGCTCTCTTCACTACTACCTAACAATCTATCTCTAGCTATGTGCAAAGGACCTCTTACTGGATGAGCGAACAGTAGAAGCAAGAGAAACAAAATGGATGATATTAGGGCCCTAGCAGCAACTTTCCTAAGAGGTACAGCATGCAAGTACCTAGTGGAGGCATGAATGACTGTAAATAAATATTTAAACCCACTAGAAGTTTTAGGCAGAGGGCCTACAATGTCACACTGTACTGTTGTAAAGGGCTCAGGTACGTGAGGTACTCTTACAAGTGGAAAAGGTGGAATAGCCTGATTGGCTTTGCCTACCTCTTGACAAAAATGACAGTACTTACAATATTTAGTGACATCTCTCCTCATACCTGGCCAATAGAACCTTCTGGCCAGCCTGTTGAACGTCTTTCGGACACCTTGATGTCCAGAAAAGCGACCGTCATGGGCCAGAGCTAGAACATGTTGTCTGTAAGTGTGTGGGATAACTATTTGAGTGACAGACGCCCAGTCCGCGTCTTCCTCTGACATAGTCGGTGGGAGCCAGCGGCGGCACAAAACACCGTCTTGACTGAAATATCTCGTGGTAGGGCCTGAATCAAACAAGAGCCGCAATGAATCGTCTTGCTCTTGCGCAGCTATTAAAGCAACTCTCCCGGTCACAGCATTAACTGCGGAAGAAATGTCTTGGGAAGCAATTGGGTTAGCAAAAAGTCCTTCTAAGGAAAGTGAATCGTCTACAACAGGAGTCGCATTATGATCCTTAGTCATTGACATAGAACGAGTCACAGCACACAAAGGGGAAACACCGGGCATATCATCTTCAAGTTGTTGCAGCTCTGCGGTAGATTCTGGTTTTTCCCGCAGCACAGGAGGTGGGGTTACGTTCCCCATTTGACCTCCCGCCAAATCGTTACCGAGTATGAGGTCCACTCCAGCAACAGGCAGCTCGTGCACGAAGGCTACGTTAGCTATCCCTGAAAAACAAGAAGACTTGACACGTACTAAAACCAAAGGAGCTACACCTTGACCCCAAAGGGATCCCAAAACGACGTATTTGTCGGTCTTCCTCGCCGCAACAACACTCTCTTTGATGAGAGTTTGGAGACAACCCGAGTCTCTCAAAATAGTGACTGGCGTTTCGACACCAACTTCTACCGTGCCTTGTGACAAAAAGGGACTAAAGGAACCAACGTCTGGGTCCTTCGCAAAACTCTCCTGGAAAAGATCAAAGTCTCGTGAGGCGAGAACTGAAACTGCACTCTCTCGTACTACACCTTTTGTGAAAACCAACCCAATTGGCATGCTTTCAGCCTTACTCAAATCAGCCATCACTTCGACTGGTGACGTATTAGTCTCTTCAGTCACAATCATAGCTGGTTTGCCCGTATTTAGCTGCAGCCTTGTCCAACAATCCTCTGCCTTGTGACCTGGCTTTCCACAGTGACTACAAGGGTATGTAGAAAATTTGGATGCCCCATTAGGTGGCGAACGCGTCCAGCTCCTCCTGTCACGCACAAAATTACTATTATTAGTATTCCCTTGTCTCGCTCTGTGGAGAGAGGGATTAAAAGTCCTTTGAACCTGTGGGGGAATAACATCTTTGTTAGTCCTACCATGCCTCAAAACATATCCATCAGCATGCTTAGCAGCCTCTTCAATAGTACTAAATTCCCTATCTAATAAGTATAAGGTAACCTCTTCGTCGATGGTTCTCAAAAATTCCTCTGTGAGCATTAACTCAATCAGGGAGTCAAAATCACTCACTTCCTTGGAGTGTAACCACTTTGAGAATCCCTCTCTTTTACTCCTAGCAAATTCAAGGTGGGTCTGCTCTGCCTTCTTACGGAGGCCACGGAAGCGTTGTCTGTACGCTTCAGGAACAAGGGCATAAGCCTTTAAAACTTCCTCCTTAATACACAAGTAATCCTTAGCGTCACTGTCTGTAAGAGACGAAAAAACACACAGAGCCTTACCTGTAAACGCCTGCTGAAGCAAAATGGGCCAAAACTCTATAGGCCACTTTAAAGTAGTAGCAAGTCTCTCGAAAGCAATGAAAAACTCATCAACTGTTTCCTCTGAAAACGTGGGCATTAGCCTAGCAGCACGTGCTGGATCGAAATGAGGAAAACTAGATCTAGGGGTGAGGCCATCGGTGCTAGAAGGGTTACTCTGACCGAGCTGTATACGCAGCCGCAAGTTTTCTGAATCGGATTCTTTCGCTTTAGCTTCAGCTTCCGCCTGACGTATTCCAACCTCTTTCGCCTTAGCTTCAGCCTCTTTCGCCTTAGCTTCAGCCTCTTTCGCCTGACGTATTCCAACTCTTCTCGCTATAGCTTCGGCCTCTTTCAATTTTATTTGTGACTCGAGAAGGCGTAATTCATCCGTCACTGACCGTGACTCAACTACGTTAACTTGACTAGCTTCACCGTGGTCTTCTCTTAAACTAATATCAACACTATCTCCTAACAGCTGACTACTTACCGCGTTCAACAATTTTACCTTACTGGCGCTGCTAGAAATTTCCATACCATAATACCCGCAAATTAATCTTAATTCATGTGCACTTAATTTTGAAATTTCCTCAACGGAGGGACTACCTGATATAAATGCAGCCACATCAGCTTGGGTAATGATAACCATGATGGCTAGTTAATAAAAAAATATATATATAAAACAAAAGAATATCGCAAGTGTCAAAAGGTCGTTAGTGAATCCTGGCAAGGACGCCAAAATTGTTACGCCGTCTCTTAATTTACTTAAATATCCAGGTTCTAGGCGTAACCAAACAAAAAGTGAAGTAAATTATAAGAGAATAAAAATAAGTAAAGTAAACCTTTAAGCATTTAATTGATTAAATATTAACACAATAAAGAGCCTCGTAGGCTGTCACAACAAATTGATTCACCATCGAAACTTTTAAGACACAAGTGATACAAAACATCGAAACATCAAAAGAATAAAAATAAAGCATTGGATTACGTTAACACTGCATAAACATATAAAAACTATCACTGAAATTAACTAACGTGAAACAACACTGAATTACTTGAATACAACTAAGCAAATACTGATGGACACAAACAGAGACATAAATAGGTACTCACATAGATATACCACATTGGTGGCGACAGGAACAACACAAATAAATGAAGTATAAGTAACAAGTGACACTCAAAGGATGTGGACTGTATGACAGGAGAATTGAACTGACTCAAGTAGAACTAGAAAAATGCTAGTGACAGGGGGGAAGGAGGTTCAGAGGAAGAATAAAGGGAGGATGGAAGTGAATTTTAGAAGGAGAGAACAAGTGCAGTGGCTAAACACCGCTTGCGTGAGGGGGTAGGCAAAATGCCCTGAGGGTGCAACAATCACAATCAGGACGAGGCAGAGGGAGGGCGGGAGCAGGTCCGGGCAAGCAAAGGGCCAACGCGGGTGCTCTGGTTGTCGTCCAGCTTAGGCAGTGTTGGCAAAGCGGAGGAAGAACCGCCCCGCCACGGCGGCGGTGCAAGCCGAGAAGCGCAGGTGGACGGACGCACAGGCCACACACGAACAAATTAACAGAGAAGGTGAAAACATGGAAATTTTGCTAGTCGTAGGGTTGTTTGGAGAAAGAAGAAGGTAAAGTCTTTGAGCTATGTCAAAGAGGAACAGAGCGAGTTGGAGGAAGGGTTTTGAATCTTTGAGCTTGAAATGTCAAAGTATTCATAGTAAGGAAGGATGAGCGTATCGTAGGAGAGTTTTTAGTAATAGCAGCAGACAGATTTGAGCTTTTTTGTCAAATTATGAACGGAGACGAGAATGAGATATAGGTTGAGTGGTTTCAGTCTAGAGTTAGGTCGATTTTATTGAGAATTGGATGTCACAGACGTTGGGTATGTTTGATTAGGTTCTGAGAGTTGTGGGTCTTTTAGCTATGTCAGAGAGAAATGGAGAGAGTTGGAGGAAGAGTTTAGAATCTTTGAGTTTGAAATGTCAAAGTATTCGTAGTGAGGAAGGATGAGTGTATCGTAGGAGAGTTGTTTAGTAATGGCAGGAGGCAGATTTGAGCTATGTCAAATTGTGAACGGAGATGAGAGTGAGATATAGGTTGTTAGGTTTCAGTCTTGAGTTAGGTCGATTTTGGTAAGGTGGCTTTGTCTGGCGGGGGGGGGATGTTGTGTTTGGAGATTGGTTGAGGGAGGGGGGGAGTTTGTGTTTGGGGATTGATGGGGGTGGCGGTTGTATGTTAATTTAAGGTGAATTAAAATTGCTTAAGGGGGGTTGTTGTGTGAGTGTGTATGTGTTTGCATGTAAATGTAAGGGGAGAGAGGGAGGGTTAGGATAATGTTATAAGGTCAGGTATGGTTCGGTTGTCGGGAGGAGGGGGGAGGAGAGGAGAGGAGAAGGGAGGCGAAAGGGGGAAAGGGGGGCTTTGGAGGTTCTTGGGTTAATTTATGGTATGGTAGGATTTCTTAGGAATGATATGTTTTGTGTTGCTAATGAATAGTTGTATTGCGTCATATGTTTTTATTTATTTATTTATTTATTTTATTTATTTATTTATTTATTTTTATTAGGAGGGTCAAAGGGGCTTGTTAGAAAGGTCGGGTATATTAAGTTTTTATTTTGGGAGGATTGTAGGTATCGATTTCTAAGAGGGGTTGTGAGTAAGGTTGGGTGGGTTAAGTTTTTCTTTTGGGAGGATTGTAGGTTTTGTTAGTGGTTGGCAGAGTTGGGTTAATTATTGCATTCTCTCTTTCTTGCAGGTATTGTGAGTTCTGGCCCCATTCTTGAGGGAGAGGGTTTGTGTACAGGTACATTGCACCCCTCCCCGACCTTATTGGCTAAAGGAGGCGTTCAATGTCGTCTGCAATTTGCTACCTCTCCGACCTTATTGGCTAAGGGAGGTGCCCATAAAACAGTGTAGGTAACATTCTTGAGGGAGAGGGCTTGCGTACAGGCACTGTGGAACTCTCCCCGACCTTATTGGCTAAGGGAAACGTACATGTCATCCGAGTTAGTATGGGATGGGTAAGTTAGGTATTTGTTTTGGGAGGAGTGATAGGGTGTGGTTAGTTAATGGTAGAATGGTTATTTATTATTTTGTGTGGGATTGCTAGTAACGGCTGGGTATGTTAGGTTTTTATTTTGGGAGGAGTGATAGGGTGTGGTTAGTTAATGGTAGAATGGTTATTTTTTATTTTGTGTGGGATTGCTAGTAACGGCTGGGTATGTTAGGTTTTTATTTTGGGGGGATTGTTAGGGTCTTTTCTTTCTTTTGTTTGGGGGGGAAGTGTTAGTGCAGGTTGAGTGGGTTAGTTTTTTTTTTTTTTTTTGAGTGGTCTTGAGTTTGAGTTGGTGGCGTGGGGTTTGGAGTGAGGGGGGAGGAGGGAATCGTTGGGTGAGGGTTAAGGAGAGGTTAGGTTTAATTTGGGGGGGAATTTTTTTTTTTTTGGGTGTGGTTATAGGGAAGTTATTAATACAAGGGAGGTGGGAGGGGAGTGTTTGGTCTGTTTAGTATGGAGGGATTTCTGTCTCTGAATCTGCGTGGGAGTATGATGTTGTCGAAATAATCCTGCCATTGAGGGTAAGTAGTGAGGAGTGATTCTATTTGTTTGTCACCTAGTTGTCTCCAGTAGATGTTAAGTGGGGGGAGGGAGCTGAGTTCATGTAGATGACTATTTCGGGTGAAGGATGACCAGTGTGTGTTATGGATGAATCTTAGTGCTTTGTTTTGTATGACTTGAAGTTTCTTGGCGCTTGATGGTGGTGCTAGCTGGAGTGTGTTAGGTGCATAAGTCAATAGTGGGCGTATGAGGGCTTTGAATAGGTGTGTTTTGGTTTTGATTGATGCGGTTCTGAATCTGTATATATTCCCGAGTGTTTTGTTTGCGATCAAAGCCTTCATATTGGTGTGTAGTGTCATGGTGAGGGTGTCGTTGAATGTGACTCCTAGGATTGTGTTTGTTCGTTTGATAGTTATAGGTGAAGGGTAGGCGATGTAGGGGTTTAGGTAAATGTGACGTGGTTGTCGTCTTTTGGTGCCGAAGTAGGTGATTTGTGCTTTGTTCGGGTTGGTTTGTATTCGCCATCGGAGTTCCCATTGTGTAACTTGTTCGAGTTCCCTGTGTGCTTTGTCTGTTAGGTGATCAAGAGTTCTGTGTCTGACTAGTTGGGTTACATCGTCGGCGTACTGTATTGTCAGAGAGTCGATGTGTAAGGGGTCGGGTAAGTCGTTTGTGTAAAGAATGTATAGTGTTGGGGACAGGACTGATCCTTGTGGGACTCCTGCATGCAGTGTGAAGTGGTCAGAGTAGGCAGGTGTGACTTTTATCCTCATTTTTCTGTCTGTTAGGAAGTTACATAGTAATTGTTGTGATTTTTGAGGGAGGTTAAAATTGGTGCATATCTTGTACTTTAATCCATCGTGCCAAACTGTGTCGAAGGCTTTTTGTACGTCTTTTGTAATGAGTGCTATCTTGTATGCATCTTTGTTCATGTGGAGGTAGTTTGTGATTATATTGAGTGCGTCTTGAGTTGAGTGGTGTGCTCTGAAGCCGAACTGCTTGTAGGACAGTAGTTGTTCATCTTCAAGGTGGTATCTGAGGCGGGTGTTGTAGTTTTGAGGATCTGTTGGGTTTTTGTTTGGTTTAGGTATCATGACGGCTGTGGCTGTCTTAAAGAGCTTTGGGAAGTATCCTGTAGCCAGTTGGGTGTTGTAGAGGTATGTAATAGCTGTGATTGTTTCTGGGGGCAGGTGCTTCAGGATTGCTTGACCAATATTGCTGTCACCTGGTGTTTTCTTTTTGGTTTTGTCCAGTGCTTGTGCGACTTCTGTTGGGGTGAAAGGAGCAGTGAGGGTGTGGTCCTGTGTGAGAGAGGAGGTATCTATTGTGTTGTCAGGAGTTGTTCTGTCGTGAAGTGTTTGCATGTGTGTGGTGATGTTGTTTATGTGGTTTAAGATGTACCTTTGTTGTGTGGGGGGGTGTGGGTGGAAAATGTGTTCCCAGTGTTGTTTTAGTGTTTGTGCTACGTCGGCTGGCTCATTGATTTTCCTACCATTTACTAGCAGGTGATCAAAGGGGGGTTTTGCAGTTCCTTTCAGCTTGGCGATCCTTTGCCAGAATTCTCGGGGGTTATGTGTTCTGTGTTCCTGGGCAGCCTCTACGAGTTTTGCCCAGTGAACCTCATGATCTTGACGGAGGCTATGGATGATGTGTGTTCTTAGTGTGGAGATGTCTGTGTAAACTGGTGCTAGGTTAAGTTTGTTTAGTTCGAATCGTGTCCTGTAGCAGTGAAGTAGGCGTTGAGTTCTTATGGAGGGTGTGAAGGAGTATTTTTTCTTGAACCGGTGTTTAGGAATGTGGGTATCTGCTATGGCGGTGATAGTGTTGAAAAGGTGTGTCCAGGTTTCCTCAATCATCCTAGTGGGTTGGTGTTCGAGGTTGAGTGTGTATTGTTGTTCAGAGAGTGTGGTTTTGAAGGCATCCCAATCTGCGTGTTGATACTGGTATTGAGGTGAGGTTGTTGGGAGGAGGATGGGATTGTTGGAGAGGTGAAGAGTGATGGGAATGTGGTCTGAGCCTGATAGGGGGCCGGGAGTGATGTAGTGTTGGAATTGGAGGGCAGGGGTGTTGGTGATGACGATGTCTGGAGTGCCTTTGCCGTGAGCAGCGTAGAATGTGGGGAAGAAAGGGCCAATGTGGTGAAGGTTTTTGTGAGTGACCAAAGCGTGTAGTTGTTGGCCAAGGGGGTCGATGCGGTTGTGTTGGAATGCGGTGTGGTGTGCATTGAGGTCGGCCATTAGTATTACAGGTAGGTGTGAGTTGTTAAAGATGGAGTTTAGGTCTGTGAAGGGGATACGCGAGTTAGGTCTTGAGTATGTTGTGCAGATGATAATCTGTCCGTGTTGAGTGCAGATCTTGGCGGCCATGAAGTGTTTGAAAGCAAAGTTGGTGATGAATTCGTGTTTCATGGAGGATCTGATGAGGATTGTAACGCCCTCGAATAGTTCGTGGGGTGATTGTCTGCTTGTGTAGCCGAAGTGCTTGATTTTGGTGTTTGTACATGTTGAGTTAAGGAGGAGGATGTCTGGGTTGTGTTCTTGTATGAGGAGAGAGACGGCGTGTCTGTTTGAGTGATATGCTCTACAGTTGTATTGCATAATGGTGATCATGTTGTATAATTTGTTACTTATATGAGATTGAAATTCTGGGGTGCAGGGATGAGGTCTTAACTTGTCGAGTGACTGTGAGCGAGGTCTGAGTGAGGTGTATGTAGGTGAGGGATGGGCGGTTACGTGACTGTGTGTGTGGGGGAGTCGGGAGGATGAGTGGAGTGTGCTAGGTTCGTGTCGGGGTTGTTTCCTGTTTTCTTTGGGGTAGTGCCGAATAGATTTACTTTAATTATAGATTTAGTTGGATGTGTGTATTTTATAATTCTTTTGCAGTCAGGTGTGTAGGAAGAAAGGGGGGAGGTGTTCTTCCTCTTAGGTCGAGTGGTCTTGACCACCAGTTCAGTGGGGGGATGGGCAGCCATTTTATTCTTGGGAGTCTGAGGTGTTAGGGGAAGTTTGGGTTTGGTTCGGATTTTTGTGGTCCGGGAGTTCATCGTAGTCGTGTGGGAAAAGTCAGGTGTAGGCAAGGTCAAGGTGGAGGGGTCGAGAGGTTTTGGACTGATTACTCCGGGGGGTGAGGTAATAGTAGGTTGGTGAGATAAGTCAGGTGTGGGCATGGCAGAAGTGGAGGGGCGGAGGGAGATTGCAGTGGTTTCTCTGGGGGAGGGGGTGGCATGCTGGTCCGGTCGGGGATGGGGGCAGTGGGGAAGATGAGGTCGGGACCGGTTCTGAAGGAATCAGGAATGTGTATGGTAGGGAGGCCGTTCTCCCTCAAACCATCAATTGCCAGTTTCAGAAAAAGAGACCTGTTTCCGTTGCTTAGGGTATGTGCCAGAAGTATGATGGTGGTGATTTTTGCATCCATGTCGGAGGAGGGTGGGGGGGCGGTCACGTTGTTGGTCCAGCAAGTGCGGGTGGGGAGGGCCGTGGCAGTAGGGAGTGAGTGGTGGGGAGGTGGAGGTGGTGCTGTGGGGGGTGCTGTAGGAGGTGAAGGTCGGCGGGGAGGGAGTGGTGTTGTGCTATTGTCGAGTCTGATTTTGCACTTGTTGCTGATAGCAGCGTGAGGGCCTTTACAGTTGCAGCATTTAGTTACCGTGGCAGTGCAGTTTCGGTATGAGTGGCCTTGATTGGCACACTTTGAGCAAGTTATTGTGTTACTGCAACGGTTGGTGTTGTGCCCGAATTGGTAGCAGTTGAAACATTGGTGTACTTGTATGAAGTGTTGGAATTCAATGTCTCTTGAGGGGATGATATTGCTGCCGATTTTTATTCCGTATGATTCTAATTTGATGGCGTCAGTTTGAGTAGCCGTAGTGATTTTTAACATGGGGAGAGTTCCCATCCGGGCTGCATATGTCATTTGGGGGGTGTTTTGTGAGTTGAGGTCTGTCAATAGGTTAGGGTTGTCAAGGATCTGAGGGATGGCTTTTCTACATATGAGGGTGCATTTTGCGCGGTATTCGGGTGAACTGAGGACCGTTAGGCCATTGTCCCTCAGTCTGTTGTTCATTGCTGGGGAGTGGAATAGGTCGGCATCTTCATCAGTTTGTACAAATATTTTGATAATGTCGTCATTGGTGAAGGAACGGATCTGAAATATACAGGTCAGCTGGAAAATAAGTGAGGCGAGGTCCATGCACGGTTGGATGGTACGGTCCACTTTAATTTTAATTGAAGGCATGTTAACTGTTTGAATTGGAGATTTATGGAGATCTCCCCTAACAGTCCCTAATTTCCTGCGCCCCTCACGTAGGGGAGGCCCTGCACTATCACAGGGGTCCCCAGGCGTATCGGCAGGCTGTGCTGACCCTCCACCCTTCACACAAACACGCACTAGCGAGGTGTGGGGACAGAGGGCGTTTCCAGACGAATACTCCCCTGTACGTCAGCTGACAGGGGAATAGGTCCTTTCACGGCACGGAAGAGAAGGATTAGAGTAGAAGAAAAAGGTCTGAAAACTCACTGCCGACTCTCTCTTCACACCAAGCCCCTCAGCAGCATTCGGGGTTCCTAAGGGAGGTCCGATACTGTAGAAGAGGCTCAATGTGTTGATCGAATCAACAGAATTGTCAGTTGGAGAATTGAAGTCAGGTGCTTTGGTTTTCCAAGGTACGTGGGAAGGTGGGATAGGTCCAATGACTAGCCAATCAGCTGAGTCTGTTCCTTCTCCGACTTCCACTTCGCTCTGTGGCTGACTGCTACTGCTCCTGACTGCGACTGCTCCCGACTGCGACTGGCGACTCACTGTGACTCAAGTCAGTTGGTGGGTCCTATATATAAGGTCGGCTCCCGCCACGCGACCCGCCGGTGGGTCGTTTAACGATGCAGATAGTCGTTAGAGAACAAAGAATGCTGGTTACAATACAAAATAAAGAAATAAGATGGGCTTGAACAAATAATGACAGTTAAAACCTTAACAGCACAGGGTAAGGTGACTAGAATATATAATAGTAAATTTAACACATCATTACAGGAATACTATGGAACATGGGAGCATGTTATATATAAAAAAAAAGAAAAAATACGACACGGTCTTAACAACAGCTGAAGGTACTACTTTGTGTCCATATATATCATACAACCACTCTGGCAGTCTGGGGCTCATTCTCCCCATTCATGCTTCTATCACTATCGGTCTCGCTCTGGCTACTCATCCTCAAGCTCGCATCATTATGAGAGGAGGCACCAGCTCCTTCAGAAGCTCCACTGACACTATCATTGCCATTGTTCACTGGTACACTTACTTGGAAGGCTTTAACCTGACCAGCATTAGCTAACGCAGGAGAGTCACTGTGCCCGTTGACTTCAGGTGGTGGAGGCGATCCGGCCGCGTTGGCATCACTGAGTGGGACCGCTATTGTGGGTGGAGGGCGGCCTCCCAGGACAACTGGGGTGCCAGGCCGTCATACCCTCCTCCCTGCACCTAGGACACTGCCTCCTGGGTGGGGAGGTGTGGCTGTTTATTTCAGGCGATGGAGGCGACCCCACAGTGTTGCTGTTGGCATCACCAAGTGGGACCGCTATTGTGGGTAGAGGCAGCATCCCAGGGCAACCTGGGTGCCAGGCCGTGGTTAGGCTACAGTAGGCCCTCACACCAAGGGGAGAGGGGAAGAAACAAGGAGAGGAAATAACTGAGGTGATAGGTTATATTGTTTCTAATGGCTCACTGAATCATCACTGCATTACATTAAGATACTTATAACACATCAACCTTTCTCAATAAGGGAGGGATGAATTAGAACGCTTAGTAATGGTTTCTGCATTTATTGAATACTTTTTAATAGGGTTTAACGATTACACTTCAAAACAATAACCTATTTTCCTAGCTAGTTAAACAGGGGTCACATGAATCACAATACATTTCGTGAAACGGATAAAACCTAATGGGTACTCACACATATATATCCCACCATGGGAGAAGATGGCACACACACGTCCATACATCACAATGCCAAAACAGACTTTGTCCTAAGACACAGACGCTTTGCAAGATGCCACATGGCTCTCCTTATTGGTTCAGGCCTAAGGCATTCACACTCACAGGTCACTGCAATTAGCTCACGCTTTCCGGGAAATACTCACTCATGCCATTGTTACAACACTCCACATGGTCTCTTATATGAAAATTTGTGAGATGTTGACAAAATATTTCGCAAATTTTAATTCAAAATCCTAGCTAGGAATATCTAAACTTAATTAGCACATCAAATTGACAACACAGCTGTAATTCGCTAGATATCACAAATGCAAAGAAAATAAATTCTATTATGTGTCAAAATAAAATTAAGACTCTCTTATTCTTTAAGGTAATAAGCTAGAATTTGCTGGAAAAAAAAACAATCAAAATGACAAATATGAATCACACAAAATCATGAGAACTAAAATGATGGATAAATTCAATAAAAAAACAGTTATAAAAGCACTAAAATAAAAATCAAGAATATGCTAAATAAAACTGTTCTAATAAAAATCCAAATCAATAAGTTATCAACTCAAAATATAGATAAAATCAATGAGGTATCAACTTAATGAGGTGAGGAGCGCATCACAGGAATGAGTCGGCAGGGGTGCATTGTTGTCGCCATCCTGGACAGGCTTTGCTGCTTTCTGACTGCTTACTGACTGTCATGTTCGTCTGGTCTCCCTCTAGTGTGTGAGTGACAGAAGTATAACTTAAGTGGAAAAGTCTAGTGACATGGTCTTCACACCCACTAGCAGGATTTTGCTAGACCTGCAAATATTGGGTTTAAGTCTGGCTGGAAGTTAGATCAGTATGAGACATAGCGGGGTCATTAGGCCAGAGACGGTGTACACACTAGGGTTGCTCATTTTTTCACACTTTTTTACAATTGTAGGTGGGGGTGTTTTTTCCCATTATTTTGTTACTCCTAAATTCATTGGTGCCAGAATTAATGAAATCCAACATGTTCTAGGGGTCGCGAATCTAAATATAAAAAATTAATTTTTGCGAAAAAACGTCAAAACTCAAGCTTTTTCTCTTATAGATCAGCAATCGCGCTGCTTTTCACTACTTAACCCTAATGGCTGGCTGGAGCAGCTATTCAGCTTTCCATTGACACCTAATTCGATTGCATGCACCTCTTATTTGACCTTCTAAGTCAGGTCAAAGGCTGTAGCCTATCTGCGTTAACGGAGTTATAAATTCACTAGGTTCACATTGGCAGCTTTAAAACCCTGCGCTTCTTTGCAGTGTTTTGACATGTGTTGTGTTGTTGTTGGTACTGTGGTGTTATTTTATAATTTACTCAAATCTGCTATATAGTGTGGCAGTAAATTTATGGTTATCTATTTATGTTGTATTTTCTACAGGTGATTAAATTGCTCTTATGTGACCCTATTTTGTTTGCCTATTTTGTTTTATTACAAAACGTTTTTTTCTTACAGAGTTCATCTGTTTATATACATACAATCATGGAAGAGAGTGAGTCGCAGTCGGGGGAGAATGCTAAGGGGACTGTCAGGCCAACATCATCCACTACCCGTTCTGCCACTGAAATCTATCTAGTAGGCCAGCCAGCATCGTCAATTAGAGGCAGTAAACTCCCGACGATGCGTCAAGTCCTGAAGTTCTTCTTTCACACAGTGAATGAATCTGGTAACAGACAGGAGACGTTTAAAGAAACAGTGAGAAACGTACTCACGTTCTGGAATTTAGCTCGCATCAAGACTATCTCAGAGAGGGGGTGCCGGGAGAAGCTGACAAGGTTATGGGAGCACTGGAGAAGTCTACAAAAAAGTCGGGACGGGCTGCAAAGGACAAGGTTGAAAACTTCAAGTCTCAACTTGACCTGTTGTGGGACATCGGAGCACCGGACGCCGTAGAGGACATCGAGAAGAACCGGCTGCTTACACCGGCCGACAAACAACAAGACATCGCCTTCTATCAAGACCAACGCGGAGAAAGAAAAGCGTTCATGAGTGGTAACGATAAGATTTTTGCCGCTAAGAAGAGAAAGCAGGAGGAACGAGTCGAGAAGCAAAGGTCGAAACAGGGAAGGTTCGCAGCCTGTGAACCAAGCAGCAGTGATTCGAGACCTCAAACCTCTGTGGTGGCTGACACCCCAACGGAAGTAGAAATGGAGAAAAAGGACACAGCGATACAACCTGGCAGGTACACATCAAAGCACCCTTATGTGACGGTTCAGCTTCCACGTCGCATTCTCCAAGAGCCAGCATTAAAGGAACTCGCTGACCGTCTTCGGATATCCAATAACGAAGTAAGTGTATCCATAAATGTGTTTGGAATGTTTGAAATTTCTGTTAATTATTTGATAAGCACTTAAACAGTCGACATTTTCTACTGACACCCTTGCCTGCTTTTGCTCGCAGATAGTTTCGGTGGTCGCAGCAGTGCTGCGCTCTGCTAACCCGCCAGGCGATCTGTCTGAGTTCCGGATCTCGAGAGAGACTGCTAGACGGGCGCGAGCTTCACACCGTCGTCAGGTAGCTGCCGCACAAAGGGAAGCCTTCACGCCTCCACCACATGCAGTGGTGCACTGGGATGGTAAGCTGGTTAAGGTGAGAACACGTTTAGGTACTACATTAATATTTTACCAAAGCCTAGACTATTGTAATATATTGTTAGAAATGTATCAAATCATTAACAAAAAGCTTGGAGAAAAAGGCAGCCTTGATAATTCTTCATTATCTGTCTGAATTTTTATATTTCTCTTATTTCAGAACGTCGTGGGAGAAGAAGAACACCGACAGGCCATCTTCATATCAGGGCGCGGCCATGAGGAAGGGAAGCTGCTTGCTGTCTTGCCAGTGAAGGACGGCACTGGCCTGACCCAGGCACGCGCAACAGCTCGTGCTATCGAGGACTGGAGCTGCGCTTCAAACGTCAAGGCACTGTGCTTTGATACAACGTCGTCCAACACAGGGCGAGTCCAAGGTGCGGTTGTCCATCTGCAGGCGCTGCTGGAAAAACAGCTGTTGAGGCTTGGGTGCAGACACCACGTCATGGAACTGGTGGTGAGAGCCGCTGCCAGCAACATCTTCGGCAAAACATCGGCCCCTACGGACCCTCTCTTCCAGACTCTTAAGAAAAGGTGGAGTCAACTAGATCACTCTCAGTATCTCAGGCTGGACATTGCAAATCTACCAGAGTCTGACTGGCTCAGTCACCTCCGACACAGGACCGTTAGCTACCTGCTGACCGTCACAGAATGGGCCAGAGAGGATTACCGAGAAGCGGCAGAACTAACGCTCCTCGTCCTCGGTGTGAATCCTCCTCGCGGCACGCACTTTCTGCGTCTTGGCGCATGTCACCACGCTCGCTGGATGGCGAAGATCATATACTACCTCAAGATCTACATGTTTAGCCACCAGCTAGAGCTCAGCAGTGACCTGTGCGTCAAGCTGCAGAGGATGGCGATCTTTGTGTCTCTGCTGTACACACCGGCGTGGCTGAAATCACCAGTAGCCGAGGATGCGCCTGTGAATGACCTGCAACTGCATCACGAACTCCTCCGCTACAGGGCCGTGGACTGTGAGGTGGCTGATGCGGTGCTGGCGGTCGCGAGCCGCCACCTGTGGTATCTAAGGCCACAGACCATCGTTCTGTCGCTGTGCAGCGAGAAGTTGAGTGCGGCAGAGAAAAAGGAGATGGCGACCAAATTGAGCTGCCTAGAAGAAACGAACGACTACGCCAACGACAACTTGGTCATCCAACAGACTACACGGCTTTCCGACCTGATAGATGAACGTTCATGGATGATCTTCAAGGAGCATCATGTGTGCGGCACAGCATGGCTGATGTCACCGGTGGAAGACTGGGAGAAAAACGAAGAGTTCATGAAGCTGAAAGATTTCTCCAGAAGCCTGAAGGTAACCAATGACGTGGCCGAAAGGGGAATAAAGCTTATGCAGGACTTCATTGGTTCAGTCACGAAGGATGAGCAGCAGCTGCAGGATGTCATGCAACTTGTGGAAAAGCACAGGAAGCAGATGAGTGGCTTCAGCAAGTCTGCTCTGATGCAACTGTGAGAGTTGAATAGAGGGGGGATTGAACTTTCAAATTGCATCTCCTCCTAGAGTTATTGACCTATTTCAATGATGTTTGTTTTTTTAAGAGGGAAATATATCATGGAAAAGACTGTGACGGCAAAATATTGATATGTGTTTTCGAATAAATGGAAAAGTCAAAACTATGAATATTTTGGAATCTGGTTCCCTTAACGCAGGTAAAGCCTTTGACCTGAACTAGAAGGTCAACTAAGAGGTGCATGCAATCGAATTAGGTGTCAATGGAAAGCTGAATAGCTGCTCTAGCCAGCCATTAGGGTTAAGTAGTGAAAAGCAGCGCGATTGCTGATCTATAAGAGAAAAAGCTTGAGTTTTGACGTTTTTTCGCAAAAATTCATTTTTTATATTTTGATTCGCGACCCCTAGAACATGTTGGATTTCATTAATTCCGGCACCAATGAATTTAGGAGTAACGAAATAATGGGAAAAAACACCCCCACCCACAATTTTCTAAAATTGGGAAAAATGAGCAACCCTAGTACACACCCTTTAGATTACAGTTACTCATAATCCGCAGGTATCTCAGGTAAATCCCAACTCCATCATATATTCTTCCTTAATTGGAATGTCTAGAAGTGAGTATCATTTACTTTTTACATTATTCCATCTCTAAATGCCTTCATGAAATTATGCAACACAATGCCTATCTAGTTAATCCGAAAGTAACATATGCACGATAACGAGAGAGAAAGCTATAGGTGGTTACGTCATGGAACAGGTGTCATTTACCTTCCATATCAAGATACATTAACGAAACTAAACTTGCATTCCCTAGAAAGACGAGGAGTGCGGGGAGATATGATAGAAGTATTTAAGTGGGTCAAAGGCTTCACTAAAGGAGATATAAATAAAGTTCTTATAATATCCGATGAGGATAGGACTCGAAGCAACGGATTTAAGTCGGATAAGTTTATGTTTAGGAGGGAGATAGGAAGGAACTGGTTCACAAATAGGGTGGTGGACGAGTGGAACAAGCTTAGCAACTTTGTAGTAAGTGCCGGAACGCTGAAAAGTTTTAAAAGGAGGCTAGATAGATTCATGGATGATAGAGAGTGGTAGTATCTCTAGACAATAGCTGCCATGCACAGGCCAACCGGCCTATTGCAGACTACTTATTTTCTTATGTTCTTATGTTCTTAAACATGCTACGGTGTATAGCAGTGGACAGGTCACTAGGGAAGGTCTTTACAGAAATCCATCTCTATATGTCAACTACACTAAGTTCTAATAGCCAAATACGAACAAAAAAGCAAGGGAAAAGAGCAGGGTGTGTGTGGCAGGGTAAAGGGGGTAGGGGGAGGTTGGATGAACAGCAGTTGAGGGTGAGGAGGAGGCTGGGCAGGGGTGGGTGTGAAGATGATTGGCTGCATGAGGTTGGCTGGCGGTGGGACCCGGGGCGAGAAGGGGCAGATCAGAGTTGGGTGGGGCCGCCAGGTTGGATTTTATGTATGCAGATGACATCACTCAAATAACAACACATCAAGGAAAATCGCGAGCGTTACAGGCCGACAACACCAGGCGGGAATTAGAAAGGGAAAATAATTACGAAAAACAATGGAAAATCCAACCAGTCTCCCGGAATTCACAGTGATACCATTATGCAGAAGGAAAACCCATCCATTAGTAATCAATAAATCCCAGATAGAATACAAAAGCAGAGACACCCTCCTGGGCCTGTATACAGTATATCCACAACAGCTTACTCCCATCATGTCCACAGCAGGAAGGAAAAAGCAAGAAGATAGCTGAGAAAACTATACCGCTTTAAAGCGATTCCTGAGAAAATAAAACTCTGCCTGGTGACATCATTTATCACACCGATATTAACTTACCCAGCAATACCTCTTCATACTATGAGCACCACTCAAATATTAAAATTACAGGTGGTCCAAAATGAAGTCCTAAGATTCGTCACAGGTGAAAGATACCCCTTCACCAGACCCAGAGCCGAGATACATAGAGACCTGAGAATGAAACCCATCAACCAGCAGCTGCACACCCTGGCGAACGGAATCTGGCAAAAGATAGAATGATCAGAGCAAGAACTCCTTCAAAGACTCCCACCAGATAACGCCAACAACCATACATGGTTCCCAAAAAGTTACCAAATCTCAAAAGGTCCATTACCACCCCCGATCTACACAGCCAGGCAATAGACAACCTCCGTAGACCAGCATCCGCCAGTAAGGAAGGCGGAATATGAAATAAGGCCCTCAAAACACCCATATATGGGACAGGGTAGGATGTCCAGTGCCTGTACCGACAGACAATAACTAACCCATGACACACCCCTAACACATAATTAGCTTAGCTAGGCGGTCAGCCCGCCTTCTCTTACCTCCTCCTAAATTTCTTCAATTTTCGAACTATAACTTCCTTCCCCCACCTCTGATCTTCTTTCACCACTCCTGTCTCTAGAAAAAAAAATACAACATGACAAACACCAAGACAAATTAACATCAAATCCAATCTTAAGATTCTCTCAGCAAAATCAACAGAAGAAAAAAAATCCACTTCCTAGCACACATTATTTATCAAATACAAAATAAATATACGTTAAAACTCTTTCGTAGCGTGTGAGTGGCTCGGCGCGTGGGACTGATATTTGTTTAAAAAATATCTATACCGATGTCACCATGTTACAATAATAATTGCTTATCTTACCTATTGTTCTTTTTATAAGTCTGTATTTCTTTACTTCTTAACTCTTTACTTATTTCCTTACTCTCTGTATTTTCTTTGTATTGTATTCTTGTGAAATGGAGGAAGGTTAGGGGTGGTGAGAGGGAGGGACTCTTGTTTATGGTTGATTTTAGTTTAACAAATTTATTGACAAAGCTTGGAATACAGTTTGTCTATTCTGAGTAATTCAGTCAGGTCTTGACACTGAGGGTGGTATCACTTCTCACTGCCACGCAGGACAAAGGTTCATACACAAAGATATGTGGGTATTGTCACTGTTCAATGCCATGCAGGACAGAGGTTCGTACACAAAGAAATACATCATATTCATTGACAGAGTCATGTGGGTGATGTCACTGTTCGCTGCCATGCAAGACCGTGGTTTATATACAATGGACGTCATATTCTAATTGAAGACTAATCAGAGTGGGCTAGCAAATTTGGGATAAACAGCAAGAATCAGAGAGTAATCTGATCCGAGGGGAGAGAGAGGGAGAGAGAATAACTGGGGAATAATGGTGTAACTGGTGATAACTGGGAACAGGGATACCAGGCAGTAGGTTACGTTATTTATAATGGGTCACTGTATTACTGCATACATCAAAGACATGCATGACAATATTTTACATAACCTTCTATTGAGATTGACAATTATACTTCAAAACAATAAACCTATCTTCCTCAGTAGCTAATCAGGGGACACATGAATCACAATACATTTAGTGAAAACAGATAAACCTGAACGGTACTCACATATAATTATATCCCGCCATGTGGGGAGATGACACCCACACGCCCACACTTCACTCTCTCCAAAACCGGACTATCTTTTTCAAACACGCTTGGCAGGAAATACTCACTCATGCCATTGTTATAACGTGCCAAACACCAATTACGGTATGTTATCAATGATCAGTCAATTCACATCCCTCGATTGACCTTGATTCCTTTACCGATAAATAAACAGATATAGCTTATAAAAATGGAATTAGTTGTGCTTAGAGTGACTCATATTTTCATTTACAATTCACCATCCTTACAGAAACAGACGTGACATGCACCTCGGATACTAAGACGGATTGCAAGCACTCTTATTATTATTATTACATGTTTTATTTTCTCTATTAGTATAGTTGTTCTAGCAAGCAACATGAACATGTGAATAAAGAATCACTGCAATTAACATCAAACCTCATCTTGTTCACACTATGGCCAAAATTTAACATGAACATAATGAACGTTATCTGCATAATATAGCAGAGAAGGAAATAACTGATATAAACTTCAGCCTCAACTGAGTGTTAACAGTTCATCATTCACGGATATCGTTACTGTAGCTAGAGGGGCACCTGCCTTCACTAATCCCTCTCTCCCCCCACTCCCACCCCACTCCAACCCTACAGTCTCTTTAAGTCAGTAATCACCTCGCTATGCCGTCATCCACTAGGCAAAACATACGATCTAATAACTGGAGATGTCTGGAGATGTTCGGGGTACTTGGTTCTAACTACAGGAGCGAACATAAACACCTGTAGAGTTCTGTAGGCTCTTATTAACGGAAAAATACAAGGTGCGCTTACAAGCGCGGGTAGTCCTTACACTCCTAAAAGGGGTCAACTGACCTCACTCTGACCTCTCAGCAATATGTGGTAAGTGGTTCACTAGCAGCTTCCAGATGTCGCCAGGCACATTTATCTAAGCATGTGGTGACATGAAACAGGGGCATTGCTGCACGCTACTGACTAGAGAAGTACTGTATATGTATAGAGTACATACATGGTATATATACATACATAATATACATACACCTCCTCCCCCATACGCTCATAGCAAAGTCTTCAGCGGACCTTTTCCTGTGGATCCGTTCTGAGCGTCGAGGAGCTTAATCACTGGGGGGGGGGGATGTGGGACTCAGCACTGGTGACAGGGTCAGCAGGATGGGATGCGTTACGGGGTGGAGGAAACGGCGGTTCCTCCACCACACCCGACCGCTGGGTAACCGCACCTGCTAGTCCCGTGACCTGCCGAGACCCATGACTAAGCCCACTTTGTCCCAATGTAGGGAGGTCGGGTCCTGGACACGGACTTGGGTGCCGACACTCAACCTAGGGAGAGGACGGGCGTGGTCGTTGTGGCGGGCGACGACGACTTGAATACGTTCGGCGGCTCGGCGATCAAAATCCTCTGTCTTGGCCTGCCACTCCTTGGAGAAGGATTGAGGGTGGGCAGGGACACAAGAACGGAGGGTGCGTCCTTACAAGACCTGTGCAGGGGAGCGTCCGGTGTAATTGGATGTGTTGCAGAGCTCAAGGAGACCCTGGTCGAAGGCCTCGCAGTCAATATTCCCAGAAGGGGCCACTTTGAGGATGAGGTGCTTCAGGGATTTGCCAGCAGCCTCAGCGTGGCCGTTGGACTGCGGGCAATGAGGCGGTGACAACACATGCCGGAATCCCCATCGGTCGAGGAACGCAGCAAAGTCCCGGCTTGTGAACTGGGGCCCTCTGTTGGTTCGCAGGCGCGCAGGAACGCCCACGTAACGGAAGTAGTGGCGGAACTTGCTGATGGTGGCGGCAGATGTCGTATCCTTACCGCACTTGATGACAACCGGCCAACCAGAGACGGTTGACGATAACCAGGAAGGACTCTCCTGACACACAGAAAAAGTCGGCCGACACAGACTCAAAGGGGCGGGTGGGGTTGTCGTCACTCATGAAGGGTTCCTGCTGCTGGCTGGGTTGTAGTACGTGGCCTGGCTTACACACCTGAACAACATTGGAGATGTCGGGGTCGATGCCAGGCCGGAACACAGTATGTCTTGCACACCGTTTGGTGGCCTCGGCTCCACGGAGACTGTCGTGGAGGCGAGCCAAGGCGTGGGGACGTGAAGCAGCAGGGACAACTACCGAAGGAGAGGTGTCACTGGCCAGAGGTAGGGGTAGGGCGGCAGCAGGGTAGTTGCTGCTCCCTTCGTGCACCCTGTTGGCGTATTTTACCTCGAGAATCGGTGTTGGGAAGTCCTGGGAGATGATGGCCAACTCTTGGCAATGTCTGTAGGACAGCAAAGGAGTCGGGACACCATTATGCACGTCAATCCAGGATTGACATGACCTCTTGCCAAAGATGATCTGTGCTTGGAGTGAACCTAGGGCTGGGGCCATCTGTGAACCATCTGCCGTGAAGCGGAGATCCTTGGGGGGGCGGTTCTAGATCACTTGGAGAGAGCCCCAAACATTGCAAATGCTGGGGACCGATGACTGTAGCATCAGCGCCGGTGTCGGGCAACATCTGAAGACGGGATGACACACTGCCGTAGGTCACGATGACGCTGATGTGCTGGGGAACTTTGGTCCTGGGACGCGAAGGGGAGTACACCTTCCTAATATGGCTCGAGCGTTGTCCAGGGTCGTCATGCTTCTGATTGGACGACTGTGGGCGGCCCTCACTGGTGGAAGGGCGTTGCTGCTTCCGCAGACGCTGTCCCTTGGGTTTGTTAGTAGGGCAACACTTGTTGTAGTGGCCCAGACGACCGCACACATTGCACTGGACGCGTTTGGCTGGGCACCGTACTGTGAGTGACCAGTGGCCCTTACGGTCACATCTGTTGCAGGTAGACTCAGCAGTTGGACACAACCTGTGTTCCGTGCTGCTTACCACAGTTATTACAAAAGGAGCCGGGCGTGGGCGTGGTGGGCGTGGGCGTGGTGGGCGTGGGCGTTGGAGTAGACTTCTTGTCCTTCTTGTACCAGGACACAGCATGTACAGCTGTAGGGGGAGCTCGGCTGGCAGAGGTGGCACATCTGGCAGCCTCATAGGAGCGACATATCGTCAACACATCCTTAAGAGAAGAGGAAGAGTCGAGGGAGGTGAGGCATTGGACAAGTTCCTCGTCCTTAACACCCATCAGGATCACCTGCTTCAACTGAGTCTCCTCGCACTGCTGGTGGTTACCTGGGCATATATCTACCTCTTCCGAGGCTCTCTTGAGTCGTACATAAAAGGCATCAAAAGTCTCGCCCTCCATCTGTCTGCAGCTAAACACTTCCCTCTTGCGGAGAGCTTCATTCCGCTGACCTTTGATGTGCTGTTCTAGAACATCCAGTACCTCCTCTACAGACAACAAAGACGTCGGGGGCACTTGCAACGTGTGTTCCAATACATGCTGCGTTCCCAAAGACAGGCACATACGTAGCTGAATGAGTTGTTTCGGCTATGGCAAGCTCTGGAGATCCACTATTGTAGCATAATCAGTCCACCGTCGCCGCCACTCACGAAAAGTCTAGAAAGTCTCATCAGGCTTCAAGGTAGGCGGGGGTTGGACAACCACTTTGGTAGAGGGCATTGACAAGGTATCTGAGCCAGTCGGTAACTGAGTAGTGGAAGGGCCAAGGACTTGATTAGCAGTGAGGCTAGATATCAAAGCTGCAAACCGTTCGTTATCTTCCAATCTCCTTTGGTGGTCCTCAGCATGTCTTTTCGCTTCGTCCTGACGCCTCTCCTCCCTAATAAGCTTCATCAGAGCAATTATCTCTGAGGACGAGGCTGAGGGTCGAGGGGTGTGGCTGGGAGAGGGTGGGGCGTCGTGCACTGACTGGTCATCCATCTCTGTAGAGCTGTCATCCATCTGATTCATCCGGGCGCTAGGGACACTGCTGCGTGAGGCCCGGGGCAAAATTACTTTATCTGTATATTGTATCTCAAATCAGTGTTGACCGGTCAGCCTGTCGTATCAACCAGATCTGAGACAACAAAATTAATTGAATACACAGATAAGTAACTTATATATATATATATATATATATATATATATATATATATATATATATATATATATATATATATATATATATATATATATATATATATATATATATATATAAAATATATATGAAGAAATGACAGCGGGCAAAGTGTTTGTGTGTGGATTAGTGTGTGTTGGCGCGGTGGTGCGCGGAAGGAGGCGATGCTGTGGGGGGTGAGCAGTAGGGGGTGAGTTACCCTTGAGGCAGCCTGGGACGGTCGCGCTGATACACCACTCCTCACAAATGCCCTATATCAGCCTTCCACCTTAGGGAATCCTTTAAAACAAGGACACACACTTTAACACTACACACACACACGAGGGGCACTTAAAGACACTTCACAGGAAATTGCAGTCACTGCGCACTGCTCAAAACTCGTTGGTCATTCAAACGAATTTTTGTGGGAGACAATGGCACGGATGACGGAGTTGACGGAGGAGATCTACCAGTCTTGATTTTACACGAACGCACTTATTTCCACTTAATCGATCACTTGATACTCACTGCGCCATGGAGATGTTCGGGGTACTTGGTTCTAACTACAGGAGCGAACGTAAACACCTGTTGAGTTCTGTAGGCTCTTTTTAACGGAAATATGCAAGGTGCGCTTACAAGTGCGGGTAGTCCTTACATTCCTATAGGGGTCAACTGACCTCACTCTGACCTCTCAGGCGACATGTGGTAAGTGGTTCACTAGCAGCTTCCAGATGTCGCCAGGCACATTTATCTAAGCGTGTGGTGACATGAAACAGGGGCATGGCCGCATGCTGCTGACTAGAGAAGTACTGCATCTATATAGAGTACATACATGGTATACATACATTCATAATATACATACAATAACAGTCTGTTTAGTGCATTTCTTATTAATCATATAAACACTCCACAAATCTTTACAGTTATATATGTATAATTTTTTTTTTTTACTTTGCGAGTTTCCTATAACCAAATACAGCGACCTGACGAGCCCATGTAAACGCACTAGTGAGGTGGCCTGTACATTCATTCAGTGACAATATCTTCTTTGTAGCAATGTTGTATGACATCCATTCACTTATCAGATTACTGTGTATCAACCCTACTGTAAAATATGCATGTACTTATACTATAAATGTAAATAAATAAATAAATAAATAAATAAATAAATAAATAAAAGTGATAATCATGACATCCTCATAAATATTTACTCAATAACATCATGCTAGGCGAACTAATCCAGTTGTTAGTAAATGTTATATAAAAATTTCTTGGGATAAAAGAGAGCTCAAGTTCTCAATTGGCTCAGCCATGTCAATGCAGCATTGTTCTTATTGTCCACTTTATATATTTTTCCATTTTTTTTTTTTACGGGGAATAGCCCACCCAGGCACAGGTCATCGACCTACATCGGGGCCTGGGGGGCGAAAAAATAAGAATAAAAAGAAACTAAAAATAGAAAAGGAAAAGGTTATATTAATCTACACCACGAAGATGCCGGGAAACCAGCTTTTTAACGCGAGACAGTGTGTATGAGTGTGGAAACACAGAAGAAGGCAGAGCATCCCACAGTTTGGCTGTGTGAGGAAAGAAGAGTGTATTGTAACGGGTTATTCTAGTGTGACCGACGACATCCACAGAGAAATGGTGGGCACCTTGGGCAAGACGAGTGTTACGAGCCCAAGGCCTTGCCGGCGGTACACAGGATGCCAAATCCACCAAACATTGCCCATTAAAGTACTTGTAAAAGAGAGAGAGTGAAGCAACATTTCGGAGGAGAGAAATGGAAGAGAAATTATCAACTAAAGGAGGAGAGTTAATAAGTCGAAATGCCTTTGATTCCACCCTATCTAACAGTTGGACAGAAGAAGAGCCACCCCAGTTATGAGAGCAGTACTCCAAGTTAGGACGAATGAATCCCTAATATACTTGAAGCAACTGCTCAGGAGTGAAGCAGCTACGGCATCTGTACAGCATTCCCAGCCTTAGCTTTCTGGCTAAATAAACTATTTAAATATCCATATCAATATATATGTTACACTAAATAAGGATAATTGCCGATTTAGTCTTAAAAGGGTCATATAGGTTAGGTTAGGTTCTGTATGAAACTTTTCATTACATGTATTTTTACGATCGCTTTTTTATGTCAGAAGTTTCCAAAAAAAGATAAATACATATGTTGGAGTTATCGCTCAGTCAATTATTTTTATTTAGCACAAGATGTGTGTGTGTGTGTGTGTGTGTGTGTGTGTGTGTGTGTGTATATATATATATGTGTGTGTGTGTGTGTGTGTGTGTGTGTGTGTGTGTGTGTGTGTGTAATAATAATAATAATAATAATTAACGGTTTATTGAAAGAACTTGGCAGCCAGAAGGCTGAAAATATACAGTTACATATTTGGGGAATGGGTTTCGAATTACAAATAATATACAAGTAACATAAGTGATATAAATAAGATATATAATAACTAGATGGGGAAAAGCTCAAACTACAGTGCATTTCAACATAGTGACAGTGCAAGGAGTAGTGTTTACTGGGAGTGAATACACTGGTCTATTACAAGTTATTGATAATTTTTACAATGGTTGGGACTGGGCTGTTCTTATAGCGATCAGTTCGTGCACGTATGGGCTGGATGCGGTTGTGGTGTCGAACAGCAATTCTCGGGCTAGGGATCTCAGGTGGTAGTAGGAGCCGGTGTCGAGGATGGTGTAGAACAGGGGTTCTCAACCAGGGGGGAATTCCCCCCAGGGGGGGAATTCAGGTTTTCAGGGGGGGGGGAAACTGATTCGGGAGCAAGTGATATGTTAGATGAGAAATCAATCACAGAATTTTGGCCCTTGATGTGCGATTCCTACCCAAAAGTGGCAGAAAGAGCTATCCGTGCATTGCTTCCGTTTGTGTCGACATATCTTTGTGAGTCAGGCTTTTCAACTCTGTTGCAAATTAAAACGAAGCAACGTAGTAGATTAGAGGTAGAAAATGACCTGCGTTGTGCCCTTTCAAGCACTCCTCCACGTATCCCAGAATTGGCGAAGAAAAAACAATCACAGGTTTCTCATTGACTGTAATCTTCATCTGAATAAAACTAATTACAAATTTACAATATCCTGGTATTCTATTGAACTTTTTGTTTATTGCATTATGTTTCAGTTTGGTCTGTTGAGTAATTCATTATAAATAAAAAAAAATATTTTACTTTTATTCAAGTCTTATAAATCCATCAACATTTTCAATTGGCATTTAATTTGTAAAACTCCACTATAAAAATAATCCATGTAAAATTGTAAATGTATATGTACTAATATGGAAAAAAATAAAGGATTTTCAGTATTATATTCATATTATTTGGAATGCACTTTTTGAGGCAGACAATCTTGGAAAGAGGGGGGAATGACATTCTGACATATGGTGAAAGAGGTGCATGAGGCAAACAAGGTTGAGAACCTCTGGTGTAGAAGCTTCTTACCAAATTTGCAGATGAGGTCGTGGTGATGGTCAGTGGAGTAGGAAGGGGAGAGAATAATCTTGCATGCCCTCTTTTGCACTTTTTCTAGGTGTTTACGTTGTGTGGCATTTAGGGAGGAAGACCAGGTGGGGGAGGCATAGGTGAGCTTGGGAAGTATGAATGTTGTGTAAACACTGAGGAGCTCGGGTGTAGGAACTCCGAGGGACTTGAGTCGGCGGAGGAGGTGGAGACCGAAACTGGAGGATTTGACGTCTGGTTTCCAATTTAGTTTGTTATCTATGGTGACGCCGAGGAGCTTCGTGGAATGTGTGTGTGTGTGTGTGTGTGTGTGTGTGTAATAATAATAATAATAATAATAATAATAAACGGTTATTAATAGAGTTGCAGCCGGTGGCTGAAAATATACTGTAGGTATTCGTGGTATAATGTTGTCTAGCACTCAGGATGGATGGAAACTCTAATGTGGTTTTCTTGTATAATATAAGTTATATGATAGACAGTCTGGTGCTGGAGGTGCCGTGTGGTGAGGAGCTGCTCAGTAGAGACGTTCGGTGAGTAGCGTGTTTAAGGAGGTAGATGTGCAGGAGCTTCGTTAGAGAAAATGTTGCCTGTTGCTGGCCTCCTGGTTGAATGAATGCTGACAGCGTGGAGCTTGCTGGAGGAGGTGTTGCTTGTTCAAGAAGAGAGACCGGAATGAATCTCAATGGAGAGACAGAGCTTATATACCCAGCAGCCGCGAGTCCTCTATGAGTCATGTTGGGAAAACCCGAGAAAGTCGCCGGTCTCTAGTTCCGTTGCTAGGTTATGGTAACATCTGCTGTCGCCGCTCGCTTGGTTGCTAGGACACGGCGGCGCATCGGAATGCGGATACGCAGTTGTAGGGGAGACGTCCACTACAATACAAACTTACATTTGATTTAGACATAATGATATGCGCCGAATACATTTACAGGGCTGTACAGTACATAAATCAGGAAATGTTTATTATTTTAACAATAGATGGTGTTACGAGTTGGGGATTTAGAATATAGTTAAAAGTCTACCCAGATCCCAACAGGCAACAAAAAAAAAAACAAAGACAATCGGACTATAAAAGGGTAGACAAAGGATGTGAGTTTTTGTTGTGTATAATAAAGTACCATAAATTCCTTAACAAAATATTCAGCTTTCTATAATTTACCCTTAACCATACTTAACCTAAACATTAACAGTATATACATATTTATACAACATAAAACAATCGTGAAGCAAGGTGGGGGTGGGAAGGCAATATAAGATTACAAATACTTAAGTGCGGAGCTGAGATGGCTGACGAGTAAGGCTGAGTATTGTAGAAGACGGTAGGTAGTCACTGTGCCGTAGGTTTCCAGGATAGGTGATCCTGTGGTCACTTTCCAGAGTGAACTGAACTCTCATCTAACTGGAGCTTATGAAGAAGACTTGGAGGAGGTGACGCAACAACCAGGATATGGAGAAGGGAAACCCCGGAGTGGTAACTGAGACGAGTCATACTCGTGTTTCGTCCCTAGATGGCGTTGCTCGTGGTGCTGGGTAGGTAGATCAGGACAATAGATGGCGTGGTTCGTAGTGCTGGGTAGGTAGATCATGACAATTGGTGGCGTGGTTCGTAACACACCCCCCCTCCAAAGACCTCCATAGCGCGGGCGCGAAGTTGGTGATCACCTGGTGTGTGTGGGGAGTAGCTGCTGCATTTCCACTGGAGCTCGGGATAAGGAGTCCGCAATCAGGTTGTCCACCCCCTTTATGTGCCGGACTTGTAGATTATAGGGTTGGGTGAGGAGAGCCCAGCGGAGGATTCGCTGGTTGGAGGTTTTGTTGGTTTGGATGAACGTGAGTGGGTTATGGTCGGTGAAGACTAGGGTTGTTTGTGGGCAAGACTGGAGGTAACATTCAAACTTCTTTATTGCCAACACCAGAGCCAGGGCCTCCTTCTCTATGGTCGAGTAGTTGGTCTGATGTTTTTTCAACTTGGCGGAGTAGTATGCCACAGGATGAAGGACATCAGTGGTTGGGTCGGGTTGTAGGAGCACAGCCCCAACTCCAACACCGCTAGCGTCGATTTGCAGATGGAAGGGCAAGGTGTAGTCAGGGGGGTGGACTACAGCCTTGGAGGCAAGGAAGGCTTTGAGGCGGTGGAAAGACTGGTTGCACCTCTGGTTCCAGATGTAAGGGACCGCAGAACTGGTAAGGTCTGTGAGGGGTCCGGCCACGCTGGAGAAGTTACTGCAGAACCGACGGTAGTAGCCGCACATCCCCAGGATCTCATGAGTTCCTTCCTCGTCCTTGGAGTGGGGAAGGACAAGATGGCTTTAACTTTAGCGTCCTTGGGTCTGACCATACCATGCCCAACGATATGTCCCAGGTAAGTCACTGAGGCCCGGCCAAAAGCAGATTTAGCCAGGTTTATGGTGAATCCAGTCTCTTGCAGTCGTGCGAACAGTATCTCCAAACGCACCAGATGTTCGTCCCAGCCGTCCGACACCACCACCAGGTCATCCAGGTAGGCGAACGTCCCACCTAGGTCCTGAATTAGGTAATTGATGGCCCTCTGGAATGTGGCCAGAGCATTAGAAAAGCCAAACGCCATAACCAAATATTGAAAAAGACCAAATGGAGTTATAAATGCCAAGATTATTTTTGCCCTATCCGTGAATCCCACTTGATAATATCCTTTCAATAAGTCCACCGTGCTGATAAATTTGGCACAGCCTATGCTGTCTATTATATCTTCAATCAAAGGTAAAGGGTAGGAGTCTGAGACAGTGACCTGGTTCACTTTACGATAATCGGTACAGAAACGAAAAGTGCTATCGGGTTTTGGAATGAGAAGGCAAGGTGAAGCCCAGGGGGAGGTACTAGGCTCAGCTAAGTTGTGTTTTAACAAAAAATCTACCTCCTTTTTCATAATCTCTCTTTTTTGTGGATTTAGTCGATATGCTGATTGCCTAATGGGTTGTACATCATCTCAGATTAGCTTAATATCATGTTAAAGTATATTGCAAAAACCTGGGAGGTCTGACGTGACTTTAGGAAATGTTGATAATAACTTAGTGAGATCTTTTGCTGGAGATGGATTCAGAACAGAAAAATACTCATCCAAGTTGTTGAGTATGTGACTGTTAGCAGGGCTTTCTTTAGGTAGAGGGAAGTCTAAATTCTCCAATAGGTCCATGTCATCTGTCTCCGGCTCCGGCCCTGACAAAACCGTATGCAATACAGGTAAGCTTATAGCCTCTGGGATGTCTTCCTCTGACTGCCTGGATGGTAAAGTTACATGAGATAAATGTGAACAAGTTGTGAATCTTTTCTGCGATCAGGAGTATGGACTATATAGTTGAGGGGAGATAGTTTATTAGCATTGATTTGAATGTTTTGATGGAACCGTTCCAAGCAACCTTGGAATTGTGGGTGGTAAGCCGAAGATGTACAATGGTCCACACTGAGGTCTTTCATCACCTGTTTGAACACAGATGGATCAGATTGTTGGGCTTTAATGAGCTCATCCTTACTAATGGTCTTATTGGACAGATCTTCTGTGGGTAGGAAGATATTGGAGGTGGTTTTAGATGAAGAGGGCCCATTTCGCACACTCTGTGACCGGGTGACAGCACAAGATGGGAAAAGGTGAAGAATAGCTTCTTCAAGGTCAGTGGTGGAGTTGACAGGTAAGGGAGATTCGACTGTCTTTATGTTGGGAACCACTAGATCTCCTACCAAGTCATTACCCAATAATAAATGAATGCCGCTCACAGGCATTGGATCTTTCCTAATGGCTATGTGCACTTCCCCAGTAATCAAAGGACATTGGAGGTGCACTTTAGCTAAAGGATAGGAAGAATGGGATGAGAGATCTGAAAATAGAACACTCTCATTAGTAAATGCGGTAGATATATCAGGAATGACGTTAAACAGGAGGATAGATTGTGCTGCGCCCGTATCACGTAGTATACGAATAGGGAAAGAACGAGACCCCTCCATGATTGAAATTTTTCCCTCATAGGTGAATGAAGAGAAGAGATCCTGATGGGGCCTTTCCACATTGGTGGTTGCTATTGGTTTGGATTTGGGATCCAGGGAACTACTTTTAGCAATTCGACACTTTGGGTGTTTACAAGTCTGGATCGTATGGCCTGGGTTTTTACAGTAAGAACAAGTAAACTTGGTTGCATCAGGGGAGGTAGGTGTGGGACCTTTCGACCTACCACTCACGCCCCCAAAGTTATCATCAGAGGAGGACCTAACATGTCGGGAAGTACCACGTTCTCTACTGCCCAGTGACTCCACCAGCAAGGCGTACGCATCAGCCAGCTCAGCCGCACGCCCTAAATTAACCTCTCCACGCTCCTCCACATGCTTCAACATGTGAAATGGTATCTTGCTCTTCCACTCCTCCAGGACTACAAAATTTAACAAATCCTTAAATGTGGAGGTCTCTGTAGCCTCTAACCACTTCTTAAAAAACCTAAGCTTTTCTTGAGCAACTCAACAAAGGTGTGTGAAAATGGTTTGGTTAGTTTACGAAACTTCTGCCGGTATCCATCTGGCGTGATAGCATAAGAAGTGATGATATTCTTTTTTACGTTATCATAGTCATCAGTCTGGTCTAAACAGTTATAAACGCTACGAGCCTTACCACATAATTTAGGAACTAACACCGACACCCACTGGTCCTTTGGCCACTCATTCTTCCCGGCTATTTTCTCAAAAGTCCTAAATGACCCTTCCATATCGGATTCATCAAACCCGGGAACAAGGAAAGAAGCAGTAGCAGGGTTAAAAGCAGCTAGCTTCTCTTTTAATGCCACTTCTTTTGATTTAAACTCCGATATTAAGGTGACTTCTGTCTCTCTCACCTGTAGTTCTTTCAGTCTAACCTCCTGCTCCAACTTGACCTGTTCCATCCTTTCCTCATGCTCCAACTTGGCCTGTTCCGACATTCCATCATGCTCCAACTTGGCCTGTTCCAACTTGGCCTGTTCCAACTTTTCCTCATGCTCTAACTTGGCCTGCTCCAACTTTTCCTCATGCTCCAACTTGGCCTGTTCCAACTTGTCCTCATGCTCCAACTTGTACTCCAACTTGGCCTGTTCCAACTTGGCCTGTTCCAACTTTTCCTCCTGCTCCAACTTGGCCTGTTCCAACTCGAGTTCTTTCATTTTGATTTGGAACTCGAACCTAGCTCGTTCTAGTTCTAAGGTGTCTATTCTTTGTGTTTCTTCTTGAGGGCTAACCAGACCTGAGGCAACTTCTGAGTGAGGAGGGGTGGTGGATAGTGGTTGAAGGTTCTTGGACATGGGCGTTAATTGGTCAACAGCGGATTCTTTTAAAACTTCTTGTTGAACCAACATTTCAATTACATGATTTTTTAACATTTCCTTAGTCAGTTGCTGTGAAAATGGGATATTGTAATAGTTGGCTATTTCTTTCCATTCTTTCTTCAGGATATTAACACGTAATTTAGCTACGGAAGGATTTTCAATAAAATCCTGGAGATCAAAACCTGAGGTGCCCATTGTTAAGAAAACCAGGATAAATTAACTAATGGTCAAAAGATAAGATAAGTGGATTACCCTAGAAAATATCACGGCAGTGGATAACCAGAAAGTCCTGGAAACTAACCAAGTTATACCTAGGGAAATTACACTTATGAATATTGTTCTTCTGATAAGATCCTTAAATAAGGATAAGAGACTTGAAAGAGGAAGGGCGTATTACGGCATTAATATAAAGATCCGGATTAACAACCCTTAGATACTTGAAACAGGAAGGGCGTATTATGGCATTTATATAAAGATCCGGATTAACAACCTTGAGATACTTGAAACAGGAAGGGCGTATTACGGCATTAATATAAAGATCTGGATTAACAACCCTTGAGTTACTTTATGATTTGACCCCGAATGAGATAATGAGAAGAACAATAATTGAGGCTTTATAATTATGGGGTCCTGGTACAGCGGCGCGTCCCAAGATATCACTTCACCCTAAACTAGTGACTATGGAACAGCCTACTCTGGAGTGAGGGTACGTCATTAAACAGATTCGGATTCTTCCCTACACTCGATAAGACTTACTACACGACTGCCACGTGTAATAACAGGTAAGCCTTATGACACTTGGAACCTAATATCCTACGTCTGTCACTCTTACTGTACGATAATTCCAATATATGCACACACATATGAAGGAAACTTTAAACCACCGTAAAGCAATTGTGAACAGAAGTGACTGGGAGGAATAATTAACAAGGAGTTACAAGGGAGGAAGGAATATGGTACTTAAGGTCGTATCCTGTCACGGTCGCCATTTGTTACGAGTTGGGGATTTAGAATATAGTTAAAAGTCTACCCAGATCCCACCAGGCAACAAAAAAAAAACAAAGACAATCGGACTATAAAAGGGTAGACAAAGGATGCGAGTTTTTGTTGTGTAAAATATAGTTCCATAAATTCCTTAACAAAATATTCAGCTTTCTATAATTTACCCTTAACCATACTTAACCTAAACATTAACAGTATATACATATTTATTCAACATAAAACAATCGTGAAGCAAGGTGGAGGTGGGAAGGCAATATAAGATTACAAATACTTAAGTGCGGAGCTGAGATGGCTGACGAGTAAGGCTGAGTATTGTAGAAGACGGTAGGTAGTCACTGTGCCATAGGTTTCCAGGATAGGTGATCCTGTGGTCACTTCCCAGAGTGAACTAAACTCTCATCGAACTGGAGCTTATGAAGAAGACTTGGAGGAGGTGACGCAAGAACCAGGATATGGAGAAGGGAAACCCCGGAGTGGTAACTGAGACGAGTCATACTCGTGTTTCGTCCCTAGATGGCGTTGCTCGTGGTGCTGGGTAGGTAGATCAGGACAATAGATGGCGTGGTTCGTAGTGCTGGGTAGGTAGATCATGACAATTGGTGGCGTGGTTCGTAACAATGGGATGGTACTATTCTTATATCTATCAGTGCAGGCTCTTATTGGCTGAGTTTTGTTGTAGTGGCAGACTGCACAGGAGGTGGCGATGACGAGGATGGTGCAGTAGTCCACTGCCAAACCTTGCTAGTGCTTGGTGGTGGAGGTCACTGAGGGATGGCATTGATGTAGCCAGAGTAGTCTGCGCCGAGCATAATTCTGCAGGCTCTTTTCTGTACCTTCTCTAGCCGACGTTGAGAGAAGACGAGCAGGCTGGTGACGCATACATTAGTTTGGGGAGAATATACTCGTTGTAGATAGTCCTCAGCTCTGGCGTGGGTGCTCCAAGTGACCTAAGTCGTCGAAGCCTGAAGAGTCGGTATGAGGCTGCCTTGATTGTGTTGTTTGCATGGGCCTTCCAGTCCAGTTTGTGGTCTACTCTAACACCCAGGAGTTTGGCAGACTGCACTAACTGGAGAGGATGAGCACCCACTGTGACTGCTGGAGCTTGCACTGGAGTGGTGGCGGTATTGATGTGGATGATTACGGTTTTGGTGAGGTTGATAGTGACCTTGTTCTCCGTAGTCCATGCCTGTAGCCTGTCCAGGGTGCCTTGTAGCAATGAGTAGTCCGGTGAGGTGTTGTCCACTGTAACTCCCACAGTGCAGTCATCCACGTACTTCCTCCTGTGAGGAGTGTCCGATAGAGCATAGTTGATCAGGATCAGTAAGCACAGTGGTCCCATCTTGGTCCCCTGGGGAACACCGCAGGTGAGTTGTTGGAATGTGGAGACAGAACCCTGGTACCTGACCGCCTGACGACGTTCTCTCAAGAAATTGGTGAGCAATGAGACCAGGTTGGTGGACAGCCCTAGTGCAATGGCCTTGTTGATAACAGTGCAATGATCAACAAGGTCAAAAGCCTTCCTCAAGTCAACGTTTCTGCAGGTTTTTGTGCAGGAAATCCAGGAAACTAACTAAGCAGTGTGATGTAGAGGAGGTCCTCAAATTGCTGTGGATCAATTGACTGATAAATTCTAGCAAATGCCCACTCAAAAACAAAGTCTTCACATAGTAGACTGGGTATGCGGGTAATGGCAACTGGCCTGAGGTCATTAGGGGACTGTGGGGTGGTGACCTTGGGGATAGGGGTGAAAAATGCGGTTTTCCATTCATTAGGGCATTTGCTTTGTTTGAGGGTGGCAAGTTCGACTGCAAACTCCTTGTAAATTTTGATTAGGAGGTCAATTGGGGTTGTGGAGCGTTTGGATTTAAATTTCAGGAGTTTGTTGGCGATTTTAAATGGTTGAACACTGGGAGGGGGAAGGGGAAGGTAAGTAAGCCGGGAGGGGGGGGAGGGGGAAGGTAAGTAAGCTGGGAGAGGGGAGGGGGAAGGTAAGTAAGCCGGGAGGAGTGAGGTCAAGACTGGGTAGGGTATGACATATGGTAGCAAAGTAAAAGTGCGTGTGTGGGTGTGTGTGTGTGTGTGTGTATACTAAGTTGTAGTACCTTCTTCATTCATTTCATCAAACACGGCAAGGAAACGCGACCGATAAAGTGGATTGGATTCTATCAATTCATGCGTCCTCTGCTGCAAATCCTCCATCAATTTTGGAGTCATCTTCTTTAAAATTATCCATATCAGGGATATCATCGCCCTCAGCCAGCATTACGCCTACTGTAAAGAGGCCAAAGAGAGCTCCATATTCTTGTTTGTTCTTGTATTCCTGATGCAGCTCCGGAAGGGTGAAGGGTGAGTATTTGCCTCCTGCCTCCATCACTTTTGTAAAGGCCTCATAGTAGGAGGCCAGGTAGTCGTACACATGAATGAGCCTTCCTATCTTTGCCGTGGAGACTGGTGTACAGGAGGTAGTTGAGGTCAGTTGCTAGCGAGGCCACTCTGTTCATCTGAAGATCTAATAGCATCACTTCGACAGGATCACCAACTTCGTTATACCTAGAAATACTGTACATATAATATATAATAAATCAATAATCCTTTTCACGCACAGCCTGGGATACAGGGTATGGGTTCTGGATGTAAAAATTTAAGGTATAAAAAGGGTACTTTAGTTGAAAAAGGGTATTTAAAATATATATATATATTTTACATTCTTAGGTATATTGCTTTCTGTAATACCCTTCTTCAGACATTGTAGGGTATACAGAATTGGTGTCCATAATACCTATTATGTTTCAATTGGTTCTTACATTATCACCTGCAAGAATGTTTTCTTTCTGTCTCTCGATATCTTCGATTCATTCTTTGTGAATTGCTTGAAATATAATACTGACTGTGTACCAAAGCATCAAAAACCATAAATTTTCCTTAAAATTACCTATATCTTAAACAGTATTTTATTAGAATGCATTTAGTTTTATTGCGACAAAAACTGTTCATTGCATTTGCCAGATACCACCAACGACATGACACACTACTTCTCCTAATATACTTTGTAAAATAATAAACCGAAAAAAGTTATTTTGGATTGAAAATGAATTATGTTTAATATCATGAGGTACTTGGGTAATTTATATGACTTAAACATGTAACATCCAATCTTAATGATCAAGCTTAAGTAACTCTACTGTACATACATGAGGAGGAGTGGATAAAAGGAAGTAAGAAGGAAAAGAAAGATATATGGGATAAGAGGTGATTTAAAGAACCCTGGGTTTCGAATATGCCAAATGAACCAATGAGTGCTGGGCTACGCACTGACTTTTCGCACAGCCAATCAGCGTCACACTGATCGGGAAGGTGGAACTGGAACCTGGGGAAACTAGTTCATTGTTCTTTTAAGCTATTTTTGTGTAAAAAAGGAATAATTTAATAGCAAAGAGTTTGTGTGAAAGTAACAGTGTTGGTGGAGAGGTGAACATGCTAAAAAGAGAACTCATGGCCCATCTTTGTGGGAAACGCTTTCAGTTGAGTCTAGCACCATGTCACATTCAGTTGTATAATATGGAGATACCACCCATAGGGTTTGTGATTTACATTATCCACTCCAAGACATGGGAGGACTGTCTTGGCCAAGTTGCCGAGTTATTTTCACAAGGCTTCTCTTTACCTTGATATACCCTTTTGTAAGCTAAGGGTGTTACATATACCCTTTGTAGAGTAAGGGTTTTGAGAATGATAATGCAATTTGTAGGGTAAGGGTTTAGAGAATGATAATATACCCTTTATAGATAAAAATTTGACAATGATAATTTACCCCTTACAGTATATCTGCATGGGTTTATTGGTAATCATATACCCTGAGAAGGGTTTTCCATTAGAGACACCCAAAAAACTCTTAAAAAACTAATTTTACCGTGTTTTTATAGTGTACTTCACGAGGCATTTGGACTTATCGTACCTGCTAAATGCACCGGAAAATCATCAGTAAACTTGATAACAAACTGTGCAACAATATTAAGCCTTATGGAGTAGATGATTTTTGGTATATTTGTTATAAGTTTAACCATGCCCTGGCTTTAATTTGTGTAGTAAAGAAACACCAAATAGTGAGAAACAAATAATATCTTGTGCTGTGTAAGAAACCAATATATGCAAAAAACTGAGGGTAGCAAACAGATCCTGATCCCACACCTTTTCAAAGAGTTTTGATACATCAAAGCTCTCAAAGGCATTGTATAGAATTTGAGTTAAAAAGAGTGGGAAGGTCTGCAATGGAACAGCTAGTCTGGTTATCGTATCTATTTTTTTTAAGTTAAGAGGCATCGGTTGATAAATGAGACAGACCGTTGAGTGCAAAACAAAATATATACTGTTCTATAAATTCTAGGAACACAGAAGTGGGGATTATCATGTTTGGGAGACTTGATAGATACAACAGATAAAACTTGGTTTATGGGTAAGAGAAAGCATAAACCACAGAAGATTATAGTTAGGAAATTAATATTAGGTTTACGGAAGCAAGGAAAATCACATCCGATGAAGGCATGAACACCTCCTCCAGGTGGAATAATATATCGGAAGTAGTAATTGGGGTCATTTTCCCAGGAAATCAATGTTTTTGTCAGGGCAGAGTATGAGCACAATATAAACTGAAGACAACAACGGACAGAATTAACATAGAAGTGAACAGGATAAAGAATGTCGAGTTTGTAGAACATCCAGAACCCATACCCTGCCACATTATATAATGGAATGCCCATTGTTTAATGTATATAGAAATGCTTAGATAAATAATGTCTCCAAGCAAATAGAATGGATGTTTGAAAATTGGAAAATAGATGAAATGTTAAAGATATATTGAAATTTTGCATCTATAATATAACTGTATGTACTATAATTGATTATATGAGATATATCTGTATTAGGGATTTATGCGAGTCCTGAGAGGGACATTCCGGGACTGGGGTGGGGATGACTTATGTCACTTCATAAGTTTTTTTTTTGAGGGGGGGGGGCTCAATAAGCCTATCAATCAAGGAACTAGTGGTTGTTGAAGGTTTGGGAAGGTGGCTGTAGATGATTGTTTTTTATACTAAAATTATTGATGTTATTACTTGTTAACATTAAGAACTTTGACTGTTGAAAAGAGATAAGATAAAAAGAAACATACTCGGCACTTGGACTAATTAATAGGTAAAACAATAAATTATAGCAATAGCCTTAGGCGATCCTCGTAAAGTTAACAAGATAACAAGTAGCAGACTCATTCATGAGCTGATGCTACTTCCATCATTGGATATATATATATATATATATATATATATATATATATATATATATATATATATATATATATATATATATATATATATATATATATATATATATATATATATATATATATATATATATATATATATATATATATATATATTAATAATAATAATAATTATAGTAATTACAAAATAAAATTATAAAATTGATGAACCATAAATAACAAAATTTAAAAGGGTCAAGAGTAAGAAACGATATATGTATGTTGTGTTGCCAGATTAAGAGAAACATTTGAGACCCTGCAATTGTGTGTAAATGATGAAGAATGTCAGATCAGCAACATGGGACTTGGTCACAATTTTTGCGATGCCATTTGGCAGCAGGGTCTACCATTAGACAACACATTATGCTTCCAATATTTTCCCAGGTAGTAGTACCTCCCTGTTTAATAACTGCCTACTACCTATTAATAAAAGCGCTATCATACATATGTACAGTCACTAAAAAAATTATCTATAAAAAATTGTCAAACACAACGGACGAAGGATTTTTGCAACCATACCAAGACAACAGAAGTCGCGGTGTTCATTCTGGGATTAACCGAACCCCCCAGTAGAGATAGTTTTTATGAGTGACTTACATGATCACTCTGGTACACATTAGTTGAACACAAAAAAAATCGAAGAATATCGAAATTGTTGTATTTCAGTCATCCCTAAAGCCAAAATAAATAAAATAAATAGAAAATACACACACACACAGTACATATAAATAGTTTTCGTTCATATTAAAAACAATAATCATACCATGGATTGGGAAAATAGTACAGATGTGTTTAAATCAACATGCGTCATATAAATACTTCTGGTTGAAGCAAGTCTAATTGGGAAAATGAATTCTTTAAACCTTAGTGATAGTCAGTACAAAACTGATACGTTACATAAATTGGTCAGTAGCCAAATGTTAAAAATGCTTTGAAAGCATTTGAGGTGGAGGTAGGGTAGATGATTAGTGTTTTTGACCTGAGTTGACCTGACCTGTTTTTCTTTACAAGCTCTTCTTTCTTTTACGGTGGAGGTGGTGTGTCATGTAAGGTCACCCATTGTATATTAACGTCTCTCAGTGACTAACGGACACTATCCTTGACCTCTCCAGCCTCGTCCTGCTGTTTTCCTCCCACCTTTATTCAAGCAAAAGATACGATGCTCAGCCAGCTCCATAAAGAACCTGGCCAGAGGTCGTCACCTCTTCCTTGGTATACTGGCTACTGCATTGACGCAACATGATCTAGAGAAAAATCAAAGGTCTGAGAGCTAGTAACTTAAATTAGAATTACAAAAGATCAACCCAGAATTTTAAAATACAGCTTTCCTGGTTGAGCCCTGATATCTCCTACTTTCCTTCACATTCCCCCCTCAATTACCTTCTCATAACTAGCCCCCCTAAAATACCTCCAAAGCAATTCCAATTCAAACCCCTGCCCTCCCATGCAACAACAAGCAATAGTCCTTCATCCTTATCTTGAGACGTCAAGTCATATAAATTCAGCTGCCACTGAAGCTGTCTTCAATAAAGACGAAAGCTAAGGTGCTCCAGTGTTTCCCCTTTCCTGTGTGTTTTGATCTATCTATCTATGTATCAAAAGAAAATTCGCTGTACTTGGTCTTTGTGCGACCAAAAATAAAGACCCTGGTCAGAAAAGAATACTGTCACCGAAGAGATCGATGGCATCAGCTACAAAAGAGAAAGAATTGTAAATATTTTAATCTTGTACAACTAAACTCAGCGGAGCCCCACAGCATGGAGGAAGCAGCACTGCAAAAGAGCCATAATTTCTATGTATGGAAACTCTTTGAAAATTTTAATAAGTTTATATACAAGGATGGTCATAAAGTACTCATTCATACAATCATAATACAAATATAAATAAAAAGCATGATAATCAACCTAACCTAAACGTTACTTAATTTACCCTAGCCAAAACTAGTCTAAGCCTTGCCTAACCTGACCTAGCCTAAACCTTCCCTAACTTAACATGGCCTAACCTCCCTAAACCTTACCTAAGCTAACCTAGGCTAAACCTTCCCTACCCTAATATAATCTAAACCATACTTAGTCTAGGAGATGTAAACAGAGAAACCAGATACCATATGAACAACGATGTTATTGAGAAATCCGACTGTGAGAAAGATTTAGGAGTAATGATAGGTAGGAATCTTAAACCACGTAAACAATGTGTATA
>NW_024710812.1:0-14242 GCF_018991925.1 Homarus americanus | reverse complement strand
CTGACCTCATGTTTTTAGGTCACCCTGTATATTTAAGCCTCTCTCTGTCCATGTAATCCAGTTGCCTCTGAAGATGTCTTGAATAAAGACGAAAGCTAAGGTACTCCGTTGTTTCCATCTTCCCGTGTGATTTTATCAAGATATATATATATATATATATATATATATATATATATATATATATATATATATATATATATATATATATATATATATATATATATATATATATATAGAGAGAGAGAGAGAGAGAGAGAGAGAGAGAGAGAGAGAGAGAGAGGAGGGTGAGATCAAATTTACAATGGTCAGGTATTAGGTAATGACCCTGCTAATCTTCAAAAAGCACAGCAGCAGTCGGTAGTCAGGTCAGAGGGTACATAAGAACACCAAATACCAAATTGCGGGTTACAAATTGTTCCATACCGATAAGCAGACCAGGAAAGGAGGCGGAGTAGCAATCTATGTTAGGGATAATCTGAAGTGTGAAATAAATAAGGATATAAAAACTGAGCGGAATACAGAAACAATTTGGATAGAATTAATCGACGGTAGGGAAAAATTAATCACAGGAGTAATATATAGACCTCCCAATCTTGATAGAGTCAATGAGCGACTTATCCGGGATGAAATGCGCAGGGCTTCCATACACAACAAAGTCTGTATAGTAGGCGACTTTAACCTTGGCCAAATAGATTGGACTGACCTTACGGGTAACTCAGAATCAGAGGATTTTCTCGAGACGATCCAGGACTGTTTCCTAAGTCAACATATAACCGAACCCACCCGGGGTAATAATATACTCGATTTAGTTCTGTCTAACAGAGAAAACCTCATTAGCAATGTCGAGATAGGGAATGAACTTGTAAACAGAGATCACAAAGAAATTAGATTCCAGTTAGATTTCACTGGTCAACAGCCAAAATGGTTCACATATGAGATCATGCTCACACAACTAATTTCATATTGCTGAATTCGAATCTGATATTTGTTTTGTTCTATCAGACCAGGTTTTATAAAAAAATCAATAGGTACAAATATTTAATAATTCCATCACGTGTCGTGCAAAAGATGAGATTATCTCATGTGACTGTGCTTTCATGACTAATTTCATATTAATGAATATTAATTGGATGTTTCATTCCACCATCAGACCTACTTTCTTAAAGAATAAAAAAAATAGTAAATATAGTAACATTATCGCGTCATGCAAGATACAATTTTAAACCTATCACAGATAAGCTCATAAAAAATTTTACCAAAAAACATAAGTTCAAATCCTTTATAATGACAAAATATGAAGTTCTAAAAGTGCTTCTGAACTTTACTCTTTCTCTTGTACAGCTTGCTCTCTTCTCGTTGCAGTGTCCAGCAATAGTCGCCCATCATGTTAGGACTGAATTGTCCCTGATATCTGCTCTCCATTATGGCGATATCTTGATGAAATCTTTCGCCGTGTTCATCACTAACGTCTCCAAGGTTACCTGGGAAAAATTCAATATGAGAGTGGAAAAAATGCAATTTCAAGGACATCCTTGCTCCCAATGCATGATAATTCTGAAGCATGGTTGTTACGATTTCTTTGTAGTTGTCAGCACGATAGTTTCCAAGAAAATTCTTTGACACATTGACAAATGATTTCCATGCTTTTTTCTCCAGTGGGTTCAATGTTTTGGTGAATTCGCTATCACTAACTAGTATACGAATTTGTGGTCCATTCAAGACACCTGCTTTCAACTTGGCTTCGGAAACCACTCCACCTAGTTTCTGAGATAAGTATAGAGTCCCAGCACCGAATTGATCCATAGCTTTGATGAAATTTTTAGCCAAACCGAGCTTTAGATGCAGTGGAGACAAAAATATCTTTTCTGGATCTACAAGCGGATTGTGAGCACAGTTAAACCTTCCAGGCGCATCTCTTGGTCTTGTCGGCCAATCCTTTCTCACATAGTGCTCTGCATCAGCTCTGCTGTTCCACAAGCACAAAAAGCACATGTGCTTTGTGTAGCCACTCTGAAGGCCCAGTAGTAAACTGATGACTTTGAGATCGCCACATATCTTCCACTGGTGTTTCTCATACTCTATAGCGGCCAACAGAATTTTCATTGTTTCATAGCTCTCAGTCATTTTTGTTGCGTGTGCTATTGGGACAGATGGAAGCCGATTGCCACTGTGTAAAAGAACAGCTTTCAGAGAGTCTTTTCCTGAGTCTATAAACAGCCTCCAATCCTCTGTCTTGTATGTTTCAGACTTGCAGAGTTGTTGCATGAGAGATACTGCGTCCTCGCAATAACAAAGGTTGTTTGCCATCTTGAAAAATGCAGACAGCTGTCTATGTCGGTAACGCGCTGTAGTGATATGCACTCCATCTTCTAGCAGGTTACGCTGCTTTAGTCTGGATCCCAAAACTTCAGCCTTTTCTTTTGACAAGTTTAGGTCCCTGATGAGATCATGAAGCGCTTCTTGAGTAAATAGTTTAGGCCTGGTATTTTCAGAGTCATCCTGGTAGTCGTTTTCCATTGAGGTAGAGGTAGAATCGGAATCACTCAATTCTTGTTCAGTCGGTGGATTTGGGACTGGAAGTTCAGCACTGTGCGGTACTGGTCGGATTGCAGAAGCAATATTGGGGTACTGTACCTTGCCTCGTGTCTTGATTTTTATTCCCTTAATATTTGTGAGACAGAAGTAGCAGTCACTACTGTGGTCTTTAGGTTCACGCCATATCATTGGTACAGCAAACGGCATTCCTGAACTTCGTTTACCACACATCCACTCGCTCAGGTGGTTAACACAAGACTTACAGGCTACATGAGGTGCCCATTTCTTGTCTTGGTCACCCAAATGACATTTGAAGTAACTTTTGTAGTTCAGTCGAACAGCTTTTGTGATTGGTTTCTTGAGGCTACCAGGAGTGAAGGCACCACATATGTAGCAAAAACTGTCAGCACCGTTCACACACTTGCGACGTTCCATGTTTTGTTAATTTCAGAGTAATTACAAATCATGCAGGTGTAGATATGCAATATCATGAATCAGCAAACTGAAACAAACAAAAAAGCACAAATCAGGACAAAATAATTGCATAAGTGGAGCCAATGAGCATATAAATTACTGTATGAATAGCATGGTACACTAAATATATAGATATGCTGGTTCTGGAAAACTGAGCCTGATACAGCTATACGAATGTCATAATTGAGTTCAGCACATACAATTACACTAGAATCAGACTGTTTTGATCCAGAACCATGAGAATTTTTTTTTTATGTTGACCAGTGTTTTCAGGGCAGACGTAAGGAAAATTCCACTAAAGTACCATATTTCAGAAGGGCAAACTTTGACAGTTTAAAGAGGCAGCTGAGAGAGGGGGTGTCGCGCTTGGCCGTGAACCTGACAGATGACACCTTCTGACAACGAGATCTGAGATTGCCGAGTTCCACGACAATTTAAATAATGAGTTACTTAATGCAAAAAGGCAGAACATACCATACAAAAAACTCAGATCAGACAACAATGACCCTAAACGGATAAATAATTATTTAAAGAACATCATTGGCCAAAGGAAGGCTATATGTAGAAGGATAAATCGTGGCGAAATTTACCTCCGGGATTATTATAAGGTATTGGCGAGTAGGGTTAAAACCGAGATAAGGAAAGCCAAGAGGAATAATGAGGTAAGGATAGCAAGGGAGGCGAAGACAAACCCCAAAAGATTCAACCAAATGTATCAAACTAAAACACGAGAAAAGATTGGACCAATACGGTCAGATACCGGCGAGCTCAACTGATAACGATAGAGAAATGAGCAATAATTTGAATAAATATTTTTCAACAGTTTTCACCACCGAAAATTTAAACATGATACCTGGAGGCACCGATTCTATTCAGAGATAGTGAAGAAAACAAATTAAGCGAGATAGTAGTGACTAGTAACGAAGTTAGTAAGCAAAAAGACAAACTAAAGCCTAATAAGTCACCTGGTCCCGATGAGATATTTGCCAGAGTATTAAAGGAATGTAAGGAAGAGCTTAGTATGCCCTTAGCAAAGTTGTTTAACATGTCCTTAAAAACAGGTGTAGTACCAGAATCCTGGAGGATAGCGAATGTAATACCGATCTTCAAGAAGGGGGATAGATCACTATCCTCTAACTACCGCCCAATCAGTCTAACATCAATAGTAGGCAAATTACTGGACACAATCATTTCAAATTCTATTCGAAATCACCTGGAAAAGCACCAATTGATCAATGATTCCCAGCATGGCTTCACAAGCGGACGTTCATGTCTAACTAATCTATTAACATTATTTTCATCAGTTTTCGAATCGGTGGACGAGGGGCACAATTATGTTGTGGTATATCTCGACTTTAGCAAAGCCTTCGACAGAGTCCCCCACGAAAGACTAATTAGAAAGGTAGAAGCACATGGCATCAAAGGGAATATCATTAAATGGATTAGGGCGTGGTTACAGGACAGGAAACAGCGAGTGAGCATTAATGGCACTCAGTCCCATTGGAGCAATGTCACAAGTGGAGTTCCCCAAGGCTCAGTACTTGGATCATCATTATTTCTTATATACATAAACGACATAGATATCGGCATAGACAGCAACATAAGCAAATTTGCTTATGACACTAAAATACGACGTGTTATTAAATCTGACGAGGACTCTGCAAAACTACAGGAAGATCTAAACAAATTTTTCGAATGGTCTGAAAAATGGCAGATGTAATTCAATGTGGACAAATGTAAAGTACTCAGTATAGGAGATGTAAACAGGGAAACCAGATACCAGATGAACAATGATGCCATAGAGAAATCCGACTGCGAGAGAGATTTAGGAGTAATGATAAGTAGTAACCTTAAGCCAAGTAAACAATGTGTTTTTGCTCGTAACAAGGCTAATAAAGTACTTGGGTTCATACAAAGGAGTGTTAGTTACAAGACTAGCGAGGTCATCCTAAAACTGTATCTTGCTCTTGTGAGACCACACCTGGACTACGCAGTTCAGTTCTGGTCACCGTATTACAGAATGGATATAGAATCCTTGGAAAGAATTCAGAGGAGAATGACAAGACTAATCCCGGGCATTAGGAACCTTGAGTATAGAGACAGGCTAAAGCATCTTAATTTGCACTCCCTCGAGAGACGTAGAGCGAGGGGCGACCTGATAGAGGTGTATAAGTGGAAGGCAGGGCTAAACAAAGGGGACATTACAAAGGTACTCAAACTATCCAACCAGGAGCGAACTCGTAACAATGGTTTTAAATTAGACAAATTTAGATTTAGGCGTGAAATAGGTAAACACTGGTTTGGAAACAGAGTAGTGGATGAATGGAACAAGTTACCAAATATCATCATTAACTCGAATACGCTGAATAGCTTCAAACATAGGTTGGATGCTTATATGAGCAATATGGGTTGGGTGTAAACGGGACTGCCCAGTATGGGTCCAATAGGCCCGCTGCAGTTTCCTCCATTCTTATGTTCTTATGTTCTTAAGGTTGTGGACCCCTTGCTCTAAATGCTTAGTATACCAATAATAAATGGTGTATACTGTACACAATTAATCCACCTTGTTAACGGTAATTCTCTGGGTACAATTATTATTTTTAATGTTCACGATCGCCGATTTTCAAGGCTTCAGTCACTATGATTTGCAATGCTCACAGCCGGCCATGGGAAAGAAAGTGCGATAGCAATTCCATCTGGACCGTCATAGCACGAGCACTGCCAACATTGGAAGTGGAAATGTTTGGCTTCTCCTTCCGGACGGTCTTAACACGACAGAACAGCAGAGAGAAAAAATATATATATTTTCCCCACTTAAGTAGTTGGATAACTGGACAGAAGTGTGGCACTTCCTGTAGGAGGTTTGTAGCAGAATATGTGCGCCCTCAAAGCTGTCAAATCAGAAGGAAACACCTGGATTTGTTTGATGCAAATGGCCACAAAATCAGCGTAATCCTCTCTAGCAAACGTGCTGCCCTCAGTCTCAGATCAAGGCTGATACTTTTCACAGGCAGAAGGTAATGGTCCAGTGCAAACTTCGGGAAATGAAGAACGAATGATGAACGAAAAAAGCACGTGAAACCCAACAATTTGCGAATCAATGCCAGATGCGCGATTTTTTTCAATTCCACTAAATCATTCTATGATTCATCTTCTCACGTCGCGGCCCCCTTCCTCTCATCCGACGTTAACTCCTCAATTAATTATGAAGAGGGCATCCTTCAGCACTGGAAAGGGCACTACCATTCACTGCTCAACCGAAACACCGATGTGTATATGTTGACTACCCAGCAGGTCCCAACGCCTGGAACTGGCCCACCTCAACTATCCTCCATCCCGTGATGAGATAGCTACTGACATCAAGTAGATGAACAATATCAAAGTCACAGAACCTGATAGAATCCCAGCCGAGGTGTATAAAGCAGGAGGACCCCTGCTGACCAGCCGTCTCCACTCTTTCCTGGAGAATACATGGGAACAGGATAAAATCCCCAAAGATCTTAAAGACGAGGCAAACTCCAAAGACTGGCCAGGCTGTGGCAACCTCCGCGATATCTCGCTGCTGTCCATAGCTGGCAAGATTATCGCCCAATTCCTCCTAAACAGATTTCTTCCTGAGGCGGACAACTTCTCAGAATCTCATTGTGGCTATTGAGTAGACCATATCGGGGCACTACTGACATGATCTTCGCTGCCCGACAGCTACAGGAAAAGTACAGAAGAGAGTCGTGACTTGGTCATGGCCTTCATCGACCTTTAACTTGGTCATCGGGGAGGATCTTTGGCTGATCCTCAGTCGTGTTGGTTGCCCACCAAAAGTCATCATCAACAGGGGTAAAACAAGGATGTGTACTGACACCACTCTCTTTTCCATTTCTTGGCTGCCTTCTTTACCGTGCCAATGCCAATCTAACCAGGATGAAGGGACTCGTCAACATAAGATGACTCCAAGCAAGAACAAAAGAGTGTCTCTTCCACCACTGAACTTCAGTATGCAGACGACCTTACCCTCGTCGCTCACACTGAACGAGACCTACAGGAGATCCTGAATACCTACACAGACTCGTAAACACACTGCGGCCTTGAGTTGAGCACATGCAAGACTCAGATTCTCTTCCCGCCTGTTCTTGGTTCATCCACGACCCTACCATTCATCCAAGTTAACGGTATAATCCTCTCCAATGTTAACCACTTCCAGTACCTTGACTCCCACCTGTCCACCACCATGGACATCGTTAAAGAGATCCACATCGAATCAAATAAGTGTGTCAAGCCTTTAGCATACCTGGTGTCTTCAGCTGTAAGGAGTTGAAATTATCTACAAAGTTACACATATATCGATCAGTGGTCCTCACCCTGCTGTATGGCAACGAGACATGGGTCACATACAGGAGATACCTCAAGGCGTACGAGAACGTTCACCACAGTAGTTGCGTTCCGTCCTCCGAGTTTGCTGGGAAGACAAGAGAACAAATGCCAGTATTCTCGCTGACACCAAAAGTAGGAGCATCGTGGCTGACATCAAAAGTAGGAGAATCGTGGCTAACAATACCCATGAACAACTTCATTGGACTGACCATGTTTCCCTGCATGGATGACAGTAGACAGCCAAAAATGCTACTTTACAGTCACCTAACGAATGATAAACGTAACGCTGGGGGAGGGGGGGAGGAGGGGGCAACGGAAAAACATAACGATTGTCTTAAGGCAAACCTGAAAAAGTACTAAATCGACCCCCCCTCACCTTGGCGACGATCACTTCACACCGTAACGCTTGGAGAAGCACCACACGATAAGGTGTCAATACTTTCGATTTAACTCAATTCCACACCGAGGCAGACAAATGCCAGCTCCGAAAAGACATTGCCGCACTTGATGTGACCCAACAACTGTGTACGCCCCTGGGGGTCCTATATCGGCCTCTCGAGCGACCTCAGAGCTTACCAACGAAGGTGACATCACTATTACCTCATATCATTGTGTCATCGACTGGATGGTCGTCATACTCGTCTTTGAGTGACAGCAAAGTAGTGGTAGTAGTTGTAGCAGACAGCTATCTGTCTTCTTTCTTTTTATTACTCGTGTGAGCAAATCTGGCTGCTGCTGAATGAGTAGTTGTATCATCAGACAACGTCAACCCTTTTTTCTTTTACTGGACAACTGAACTCATTGAGTGAGGAATGGGGAGTGGCTGATTAAAGGGCTGCCCGCCAGCCTCTTCCTCGTTACTGGACAACGTTAAAAGATGACAAGAGGACAGGCTAACATTCCTCTCCAGAGACTCGAAGCTAGGATTCTATACATTAGGTCCTGGAGATGGCTCGTTAAATGTTAATTTTTTTATATCCCGCGACAGTGGCGACGCCAAGCGGCTGCAAGGTATACAGTGTAGTGGACGTCTCCCCTACAAACTGCGTAGCTGCAGGCCACCTGCGACGCCTTCCCTAGCAACCAAACTAGCGGCAAGCGAGCGGCGTCACCAGATGCCACCATATCCTAGCAACAGAGGCAAAAGACCGGCTACTTTCTGGGTTTTCCCTACATGACTCACGGCTGCTGGGTATATAAGCTCTGTCTCTCCATTGAGATTCATTCTGGCCTCTCTCCTTGAACACGCAACACCTCCTCCTCCGCCGCTGCCTGGCGGCCCTCGCTCCCGCCAGCGAGCATGGCGACCCACCAGCTGTCCTTCTCTGAGCTTCCTCACCAACCAGCTCTTTCATTCTGCTCTCGGTTCCTGAACACACAACACCTCCTCCAGCAAGCTCCTCGCTGTCCAGCTTTCATTCAACCAGGAGGCCAGCAACAGGCAACATCTTCTCTAACGAAGCTCCTGCACATCTACCTCCTTCAACACGCTACTCACAGAACGTCTCTACTGAGCAGCTCCTCACCACACGGCACCTCCAGCACCAGACTGTCTATCATATAACTTATATTATACGATAAATACAAGAAAACCGCCTTAGAGTTTCCATCCATCCTGAGTGCTAGACAACATTATACCACGAAACCCTACAAATGGTGACTCCCGGAGATTCGCACTCACACAGGATGGAGGAGACACTGATCACGCTCCCAGTCTTCAAGCAGCATAGAAGACTGGCTTACCACGAAACCCTACAAATGGTGACCCCCGGAGATTCGCACTCACACAGGATGGAGGAGACACTGATCAGTGATCACGCTCCCAGTCTTCAAGCAGCATGGAAGACTGGCTTATCCACACAGAAGCAGCTCTGCTACTCTAAGCAGACACCAGCTCCTCTTCCTGCCCAAAGCACCACATCCTACCGAACCCAGCACACCTGTCCTGCCTCAGACGCCGACCCCGGCCCAGCAGTAACCCCTGCCGCCCCTGACGCGGCCTTTGTTCCTGAGTGCGGACCCACACACACCCCTCTTTTCTCCCTCAGGTACTCCCTGCTAATGTCCTGCACCCTGCTGCTGTCGTGGACCCAGCTGCTGTCACGAGCCCTTATCCGCTTCTGCTGACGCAGCCCCTGCTCCTGACCCAGGCCCACACACCCCAGCAGGCGCATCTGACGACTCAGTACCTGCCGTGAGGGAAGCACAACATTCATCGCCTCCACACACCCTCTTTTCTCCCTCAGGTACTCCCTGCTAATGTCCTGCACCCTGCTGCTGTCGTGGACCCAGCTGCTGTCACGAGCCCTAATCCGCTTCTGCTGACGCAGCCCCTGCTCCTGACCCAGGCCCACACACACCCCAGCAGGCGCATCTGGCGACCCTGTACCTGTCGTGAGGGAAGCACAACATTCATCGCCTCCACACACCCTTTTTCTCCCTTCTCCCACAGTTAGTATATTGACAGTTGTAATCAGCGACCAGGCTCATTAACGTCATCGCCGTTGTCTCACATGAGGCATGCACTGCCCGGTCTGCCTCACATGTGCTAAGCAACTCTACAGACAACAAGTCTCCTACACCGCCTGGAGGGAAGGGGGAGTATTGTAGTGGACTTCTCCCCTACAACTGCGTATCCGCATTCCAATGCGACCGTATCCTAGCAACCGAGCCAAAGACCGGTTACTTCTCGGGTTTTCCCAACATGACTCATAGATGACTCACGGCTGCTGGGTATATAAGCTCTGTCTCTCCATTGAGATTCATTCTGGTCTCTCTACTTGAACACGCAACACCTCCTCCTCCGCCGCTGCCTGGCGGCCCTCGCTTCTCCTCGCCTGCCTGGCGGTCCTCGCTCCCGCCAGCGAGCATGGCGACCCACCAGCTGTCCTTCTCTGAGCTTCCTCACCAACCAGCTCTCATTCTGGCCCATCTTCCTGAACACACAACACCCCCTCCAGCAAGCTCCACGCTGTCCAGCTTTCATTCAACCAGGAGGCCAGCAACAGGCAACATCTTCTCTAACGAAGCTCCTGCACATCTACCTCCTTCAGCACGCTACTCACCGAACGTCTCTACTGAGCAGCTCCTCACCACACGGCACCTCCAGCACCAGACTGTAAATCATATAACTTATATTATACAAGAAAACCACCTTAGAGTTTCCATCCATCCTGAGTGCTAGACAACATTATACCACGAATTCCTACCAATGGTGACTCCCGGAGATAAGCACTCACACAGGATGGAGGAGACACTGATCACGCTCCCAGTCTTCAAGAAGCATGGAAGACTGGCTTATCCACACAGAAGCAGCTCTGCTACTCTAAGCAGACACCAGCTCCCCTTCCTGCCCCAAGCACCACATCCTACCGACCCCAGCACACCCGTCCTGCCTCAGACGCCGACCCCGGCCCAGCAGTAACCCCTGACGCGGCCTCTGTTCCTGAGTGCGGACCCACACACACACCCCTCTTTTCTCTCTCAGGTACTCCCTGCTAATGTCCTGCACCCTGCTGCTGTCGTGGACCCAGCTGCTGTCACGAGCCCTAATCCGCTTCTGCTGACGCAGCCCCTGCTCCTGACCCAGGCCCACACACCCCAGCAGGCGCATCTGACGACCCTGTACCTGCCGTGAGGGAAGCACACAACATTCATCGCCTCCACACACCCTCTTTTCTCCCTCAGGTACTCCCTGCTAATGTCCTGCACCCTGCTGCTGTTGTGGACCCAGCTGCTGCACGAGCCCTTATCCGCTTCTGCTGACGCAGCCCCTGCTCCTGACCCAGGCCCACACACCCCAGCAGGCGCATCTGACGACCCTGTACCTGTCGTGAGGGAAGCACAACATTCATCGCCTCCACACACCCTTTTTCTCCCTTCTCCCACAGATAGTGTGTATCTAGACAGTTGTATTTCAGCGATCGGCTCATTCACGCCATCGCCGTTGTCTCACATGAGGCATGCACCGCCCGGTCTGCCTCACATGTGCTAAGCAACTCTACAGACAACAAGTCTCCTACACCGCCTGGAGGGAAGGGGGAGTATTGTAGTGGACGTCTCCCCTACAACTGCCTACAACTGCGTAGCCACAGCCACCAGCTGCTACCGCCTTCCCTAGCAACCAAACGAGCGGCGTCACCAGATGCGCCGCAGTATCTTAGCAACGGAACCAAAGACCGGCGACTTTCTCGGGTTTTCCCAACATGACTCATAGATGACTCACGGCTGCTGGGTATATAAGCTCTGTCTCTCCATTGAGATTCATTCTGGCCTCACTTCTACAACACGCAACACCTCCTCCTCCGCCGCTGCCTGGCGGCCCTCGCCTCTCCTCCGCCTGCCTGGCAGTCCTCGCTCCCGCCAGCGAGCATGGCGACCCACCAGCTGTCCTTCTCTGAGCTTCCTCACCAACCAGCTCTTTCATTCTGGCCCATCTTCCTGAACACGCAACACCTACTCCAGCAAGCTCCTCGCTGTCCAGCATTCATTCAACCAGGAGGCCAGCAACAGGCAACATCTTCTCTAACGAAGCTCCTGCACATCTACCTCCTTCAACACGCTACTCACCGAACGTGTCTACTGAGCAGCTCCTCACCACACGGCACCTCCAGCACCAGACTGTCTATCATATAACTTATATTATACAAGAAAACCACCTTAGAGTTTCCATCCATCCTGAGTGCTAGACAACATTATACCACGAAACCCCACAACAGTATAGATCATTTTCGACACACCAGCTTACTCGCCGTTAGGGCGGTCTACCCAGCGTTAATACAGGAAGAAACCTGGGACCAGCAAACCTGTGATGTTTGGTAGGGTCACAGTGAATGATAACACCTTTCTCACATGTGTCTGGGTCGAGGCTCGAACCCTTGACATACAGTGTATGATGAAAATTACGCGTATTACTGCTGTACCGCCACCAGTGAGCTTTACATGATGTGTCATTATACCAGATTATTCATTAAAAAAAATTTTTATGTAGTCTGTAGGTTATGGACCTCCAAATTTAGATATCTAAGAATAATGCCTCAAAGCAGCACATTAATTATTTTACAGAAAATTATAATAATTGCCAACCTAGGGAATATATTACTTCCAGTAAAGCGACAGTGGTAGCTACACCTTTTCACCAGTTTTACACCATTTGATTAAAATTATATGTATCACAGACGATTAACCAATGCATTTTATTGTAGCTGTGTTTAACAGGCTAATATTTTATCATTGATATAAAGAACATCACTGTTTTTACAAGTTTGTGCTCACTATAGTTTATTGGCGTTTTTAAAAAAGTACAGTACAGGTATAGCCTGAAAATTGCACAACTACCAATGGATTATTGGAAATTTTAAGACCGGAGGTTTTAAGATTAGGCTGCTACAGTGAAAAAAAAATAAGATCAGGTCACATTATTGGAAGTTTGAATAATAATAATAGTAATAATAATAATAATAATAATAATAATAATAATAATAATAATTATAATAACAAAATTGTCATACAGATTCTCAATTGGCTAGTTATGCATATAAACTATGCAGGTGTACAGTAAAGCATGAAAATATAAAATGCAGGTATACGGTGTATGTAGGCCGTGGAAGTATACACTTTCGTATGCGCTTCCTGAGGCGGAAAACTTCCTCCCAGAATCTCAATGTGGCTTTTGACCATCACATGGCACCACTGGCCTGATCTTTGCTGCCCACCAGATACAGGAAAAGTGCAGAGAACAGCGTCGTGACCTGTACATGGCCTTCATCGACCTAACCAAGGCCTTTGACTCGGTCAACAGGGAAGCCCTCTGACGGACCCTCAGCCATTTTGGCTGCCCACCAAAATTCATTGCCATTGTGAGGCAACTCCACAATGGCATTAACGGCAGTGTCCTGCACGATGGTACCCAGTCTGAGCTCTTCCCCATCCAAACGGGGGTAAAACAATAATGTGCACTGGCATCAACTCTCTCTTCCATTTTCTTGGCTGCCTTCCTTACTCGCTCCAGTGCCAATTTAGCCGGCGGGGTAGACATCCAGTACCGGATGAAGGGTCTTTTCAACATAAGAAAACTCCAGGCAGGAACAATGGTGTCGGCAGCTTTCATTTCTAAACTTCAGTATGCAGATGACCTCACCCTTGTCGCTCACACTGAACGCGACCTACAGGAGATCCTGAACGCCTATGCAGATGCATATGCACACTTCAGCCTTGAGGTGAATGTACATAAGACTCAGATTCTCTTTCAGCTTGCCCCTGGTTCGACTACATCTCCACCTTCCATCCAGCTTAACGGTACTACCCTCTCTAATGCTACCCAGTTTAAGTATCTCGGCTCCCACTTGTCCACCACTGCGGATATCGATAAAGAGATTCAACATCGGATCAGATGTGCATCTCAAGCCTTTGGCAGACTCCATACCCGTGTCTCCAGCTGTAGGAAGCTGAAATTATCTACAAAGCTGCACGTATATCGAGCAGTGGTCCTCCCCATCCTGCTATATGGACGCGAGATATGGGTCACATGCAGGAGGCACCTCAAAGCATTTGAAAACTTTCATCAATGTAGTCTACGTTCCATCCTCCGAATTTTCTGGGAAGAAAAGAGAACAAATGCCAGCATTCTCGCTGACACCAACTGTAGGAACATCAAGGCTACAATTATACCATAAACAACTACGTTGGACTGGCCAGTGGCCATGTTACCTGCATGGACGACAGTAGACTGCCAAAGCCGCTACTTTACAGTCACATAATGAATAGTAAACCTTAATGCTGGTGGGCAACTGAAAAGATATAGGAATAGTCCTAAGACAAACTTGAAAAAGTGCCACATCGACCCCCTCACCTGGGAGACGATTAC
>NW_024710811.1:0-10079 GCF_018991925.1 Homarus americanus | reverse complement strand
TGATGTGGCGGACCGGCATGGTTTTTTTTCAATGTGCCACGGACCGGCGAGCGAAGCGAGCCAATCCCGGGCCTATAGGCCCCCCCCCCCCCCAAGGAAAATCTTTTGAGATATGTCCTATTTCAGGGGCATTTTGAGACTATCTGTACTAAACATGAAGACATGATGTCTTATTCATTCTAAGGCCAATCATCATTGACGTAACAAGTCTTCCCAGTGTGCCAGGGACCAGTACCATATTTGTGCCATACAATTAATTGTTTACGATCAGAGAAAATATTATTTGAACATTCGTAGTAATATTATTTTATACAGGAAAAATATAATGAATATAAAAGTGGGTTGGGATGGGGTCCCAAATGACAAACACGCAAATACCCGTATGATGCTCTCTGTTCCACTTCTTGATGGTAACTAATCACTGACCTGTGACCTGACATCACAGACTGCTGATCCACACGTGTGGAATAGCAGGGTTGCCAGCTGTGTGACACCCTTCACGGCTGGCACGCATAGTAAAAAATCGGCCATTTCTTTTAATGGGATGTATACATTTATTTTATCCGAAATTAAATAACTACCATACTTAAAATAAAAACATTTATGTTTTGGGTGGATATGGCGTAACTGGTGGCCGAGAAACGTGGCAATTCTGGCAACACAAGGTGATGCGCCCTATGATATCCCCAGGTGTGGTTCTCACAGTCAAACGCCACATCATCATGAAGGTGTTGTTATACGTATTTCAGTTCGCTGTTTTGCTGTTCATTACATCGCATTCGTTAGTTGCATAGCAATGACTTTTAACATGAGTGAGTAAATGAAAAATATAGCCATAATAAATATAAAAACTACAATGAAAATGTAAAAAAAAAAAAGACCGAGTCAGATGTCCCGGCAGTGTCACGTGGTGTGGAACGTGACTATCGTTTCTTTCTTTTCTGAAAACTCTCCGCGTACCGGCAGACGATGGCTCACGGACCGGCACCGGTCCGAGGACCACACCTTTGAGTAGCACTGCTCTACACCACATCCACTACAACACATCCACTACAACACATCCTCTACACCACATCCTCTACACCACATCCTCTACACCACATCCTCTACACCACATCCTCTACAACACATCCTCTACACCACATCCACTACAACACATCCACTACAACACATCCTCTACACCACATCCTCTACACCACATCCTCTACACCACATCCTCTACCATCCTCTACAACACATCCTCTGCACCATCACTACACTTACATCCACTACAACACATCCACTACAACACATCCACTACAACACATCCACTACAACACATCCACTACAACACATCCTCTATAACACATCCTCTACACCACATCCACTACAACACATCCTCTACAACACATCCTCTACACCACATCCACTACAACACATCCTCTACAGCACATCCTGGACACCACATCCACTACAACACATCCACTACAAAACATCCACTACAACACATCCTCTACAACACATACTCTACACCACATCCACTACAACACATTCTCTACACCACATCCACTACAACACACCCACTACAACACATCCTCTACAACACATCCTCTACAACACATCCTCTACACCACATCCACTACAACACATCCTCTACAACACTTCCTCTACACCACATCCACTACAACACATCCTCTATACCACATTGTAATGATGGGTTGTCAGACCACAGCTTACATCTCAGAAACGCCAGTCTTGACCCGACATTAGGGGGGTCAAGTGTAGGGTAACTCTCACGGTTGACCAAGGTTTATAAATCAGCCAGGCTCCCCTCCCATGTGACATGTCACCACAACAAACATGTAAGAAGGCACCAGCCGACTCTCTCCCAATATACAATAACCTACATCGCAGAGAGAGTCCAGACCTGACCTCACATTAGCCAGGTCAAATGTAACCCTCGGAGCCCAACTCAAGGGGCCACAAATCAACCAGGGCCTCTCATGTCACACGGCCCCACCTGATGACTTCTCCAGAAAAGACAACTTATAGTCTCTGAAAACGTCCAGACCTGACCCAACATTAGCGAGGGCAAATGTAAGGAGACCCTTCGCCGCCGCCCCCCCGGATCAGCTCAACCTGACGGCTCGCCTCCCAATATATAGGACGTGCTAGTCCTCCCTCGGGGGATTCGCAGACAGAGAGTCAGACAGAGAGACACACAGGGATTGGAGGAGGAGGTCCACCACAGCCGAGTCCCGCTCACGGGAGGAGAGTCAGGCAGGACTTCCCTCCCCGACTTCCCTCCGGTGTCCCAGCTAAGCAGTCGCCCTCCCGACACCAGTGTCCCAGCTAAGCAGTCGCCCTCCCGACACCAGTGTTCCAGCTAAGCAGTCTCCCTGCTAGGCCTTCCCCAGGTCACGTGAGTTTTTGTCAGAGCTTTCCATGGGATGAGTTACCTACGTGGGAAGTGTATTCATTTCATGTTCGTGTCCGAGAATCAGAGTGTCTAGTAACGTAATATGATGTCCTAGTAACGTAAATATAATGTCCCAGTAACTTCAATAGAAGGTGTTATTAATGTGTCCATGTCATGTTCGTAATTAATAAAGAGTTGTAACGAAGCAGTGTTTGAGAAGTCGCCTTTAAGAACGTAATAGATGTGTATTGACGTAGAAGATACGATAAGTGTACTGACAGTGTAAATATCTATCACGGCCATGCTACCAAAATCTTCCTCTCTTTTATACTCTTATACTAAATATTCTACCTATATATATATGTAATATTCTTCATGTGAGATTTTAGTCATTACAATAGTGGCAGCGAACTATATGTAATCCACGCTTTCCTCGTCCCTTGTTATTGGTAGCAGCGAACTTAACGTAAACTCACGCCTTCCCTCGGTTAGCCATAACACCTGGCTCGTCTCATCCTTCATTTGATTCAGTCTAAGTATTGTCTACAATTGTGTAATAAGTAATTCCTGTGTCGTAGCGTCGTAGCGTGAAAAGTGTCCTAGTGTGTCACCGTTACAGCTCAAGCAAATGTCTCTCGTCGTGGTATGGGCGAATTTTTTCTAGAAATATGTTCAGTGCTTAACGTGATTTCTCAGGGTTCCCCGCAATCTGTGACATTCTCAGTAGCCCAAGTGCAGAGTGATTGTTGGTCAGTGTTGAACGTAGAAATTGTTTCAGTTATGAAAGCGATGTCTATACTAACTGTTATAACTTAACATGTCTTACAACCTACATCCTCCTCCTTGTCCTAATCCTCACCTCACCCTCCGTACCCATCCGTTCCCGCCTCGCTCCGCCCTGCCCTACCCCGCTCCGCCCCGCTCCGCCCCGCTCCGCCCCGCCCCGCCCCGCCCCGCCCCGCCCCGGTTACGCCACTCTACACCTCACCCCACCAGGCGCGCATCATGCCCGAATGTTTCTCGCCCCGTCCGTGTGACCACCAATGTTTTGTCCTGTGAGTTATGCTTCGAAATTGGTGTTTAGTGTTACTTAATATTGCGATAATTACAGAGCTTCACTCAGTGTGTTTTTATGCTAGTATGATTTGTAATGTACTCTTTGACGCGTAGTGATAAATAATATTCAATGTAGTGAGCAGAGCTTCTCTCCCCGACCCAGCCTAATGAGAATATTGTCGTGACGGAAACTATAGTTGCCAAACATTGACGTAACATATAAAGTAAATATTTGTTTTTCTTTACGGATACACTTCCAACTAATCCATCATCCCTTTCGGATTGTTTCTGTCAAATGTCACACACAGTACCGCCCCATGGCTAGCCGGAATCCGACCACAGCACATATAAGAAGAGAAGAAGCAGCGTGATGAATGCAGCACCACACCCGCCACACACCACCCCACTTCTTTCAAGTCCTACCTGGTCTAGGATTAAGAAGACTTTATATTTTTCTACTTTAGGAAGTTAATGAGTGTGGAATGAAGTGCCACACAACGAACCCTGGTGAGCCCAGCCAGGGAGGGATTCACCACTGTGGAAGGTGTAAGACAGGACGGTCTTTGGTCTCGCCGACACTCACGTACAGAGGGCGAGGCCTGGTCCGCGGAACCTGCCTTACAGTCATCTAAGGAGACGACAGCCCAAGCAGTGGACCGGCTTTCATCCCGGCCGGAGGGGGCCGACGGCAGATGAACAGAAAATCGTCTGGAATATGTTGAAAATGATGATGTTGCAGAGAAGAAATACAGATGGAGCAGAAAAATTCATCTGGAATATGACGGAAAACGAAGATGTATAAAGAAACGCAGACGAACAGAAAAATCGTCTGGAATATGAAAATGAAGATGTATAAAGAAACGCAGATGAACAGAAAAATTCATCTGGAATATGAAAATGCTCTACATGTAGAGGAAGCGCAGGTGAACAGAAAAATCATCTGGAATATTATAGAAACCAGGAGGAAGTGAGAAGAAGTCAGATGTGGTGACACGACCTACAAAGTGCGGTATTGAAGAAAGAAAAACGTGCTATGTGAAGACAAGAGACGCTGTGCTGACATCAGAAGAAGGTCGACGATGACAAGGTGGATCATCAGAAGGACCAACCGACTACCGCCTGTGCTGCCGGCATTCCTTATTTTCAGATACCAGCTGGATGGAGGACTTGAGCCATGCTGAACCCAACAAATGTACTGATGTTGTTGATGTTGCTGATGGGTAATAAAAAGATATAACACCCTAACATGGGAAGCAGGAGCATTTTGTATTTTGTATTTAATTCTCTGATTTTTGTTAACATGTACTACAAAGAATGTTTTTTTTTAAAAGATTAGTCACTTTTTCTACGAGTTCATGTGATCAATGTTTTGTATTACCAAATGCAATGTTGTAGACATACTGAGTGGGACGAATTCTTATTTTGACACGGCCTGGTTAGGCAATGTAACACCTGATTTTGTTTGTAGAATGTGATTTGCAAGTTTGCCTCGGACACTATGCTAGATATGAAGGATCTTTAGATCACTCCATGTTCACTTACTGTGTATGTATTTTATTTTTTTCTCCTGTCATAGAAGCTTTAATCTTGGCGGGAGGTATAGTAAGCTTTGTCAGATCAAACTATGCCAGTAGAAAAACATACATCTCTAGGGTTATAATTTGTAAAATGTAAGGATGCATTATCGCCTCAGGGACTATATTAGATATTGCACATGATGTTACTGTCTACTTTAAATGTGTCATCAGTTCTCTGAGCATGAAAGCTTTGGTCTTGGCGGGAGGTGTAGTGATGGGTTGTCAGACCACAGCTTACATCTAAGAAACGCCAGTCTTGACCCGACATTCGGGGGGTCAAGTGTAGGGTAACTCTCACGGTTGACCAAGGTTTATAAATCAGCCAGGCTCCCCTCCCATGTGACATGTCACCACAACAAACATGTAAGAAGGCACCAGCCGACTCTCTTCCAATATACAATAACCTACTCTCTGAACAAAGGCCGGACCTGACCTCACATTAGCCAGGTCAAATGTTAACCCTCGGAGCCCAACTCAAGGGGCCACAAATCAACCAGGGCCTCTCATGTCACACGGTCCCCACCTGATGACTTCTCCAGAAAAGACAACTTATAGTCTCTGAAAACGTCCAGACCTGACCCTACATTAGCGAGGGCAAATGTAAGGAGACCCTTCGCCGCCGCCCCCCCGATCAGCTCAACCTGACGGCTCGCCTCCCAATATATAGGACGTGCTAGTCCTCCCTAGGGGGATTCGCAGACAGAGAGTCAGACAGAGAGACACACAGGGATTGGAGGAGGAGGTCCACCACAGCCGAGTCCCGCTCACGGGAGGAGAGTCAGGCAGGACTTCCCTCCCCGACTTCCCTCCGGTGTCCCAGCTAAGCAGTCGCCCTCCCGACACCAGTGTCCCAGCTAAGCAGTCGCCCTCCCGACACCAGTGTTCCAGCTAAGCAGTCTCCCTGCTAGGCCTTCCCCAGGTCACGTGAGTTTTTGTCAGAGCTTTCCATGGGATGAGTTACCTACGTGGGAAGTGTATTCATTTCATGTTCGTGTCCGAGAATCAGAGTGTCTAGTAACGTAAATATAATGTCCTAGTAACTTCAATAGAAGGTGTTATTAATGTGTCCATGTCATGTACGTAATTAATAAAGAGTTGTAACGAAGCAGTGTTTGAGAAGTCGCCTTTAAGAACGTAATAGATGTGTATTGACGTAGAAGATACGATAAGTGTACTGACAGTGTAAATATCTATCACGGCCACGCTACCAAAATCTTCCTCTCTTTTATACTCTTATACTAAATATTCTACCTATATATATATATGTAATCATCTTCATGTTTATCTTGTCTCATTACAACATCCTCTACACCACATCCACTACAACAGATCCTCTACACCACATCCACTACAACACATCCTCTACACCACATCCTCTACACCACATCCACTACACTACATCCACTACACCACATCCTCTACAGCACATCCACTACAACACATCCTCTACAACACATCCACTACAACGCATCCTCTACACCACATCCACTACGACACATCCTCTACAACACACCCTCTACACCACATCCTCTACACCACATCCACTACACTACTTCCTCTACACCACATCCTCTACAACACATCCTCTACACCACATCCTCTGCTACACCACATCCTCTACAACACATCCTCTACACACATCCTCTACACCACATCCAATACACCACATCCACTACACCACATCCACTACATCCTCTACTGCACATCCACTACAACACATCCCTCTACAACATATCCGGCTACTAACTCACATCCCTCTACAGACATCCACTCATAAATGACATCCTCTACAACACATCCACTACAACGCATCCTCTACACCACATCTACTAAAACACATCTTCTACAACACATCCCTCTATCACCACATCCCTTCACAACACATCCCTCTACACCACATCCAATACACCATCCACTCACACCCCATCCCCACAACACATCCACAACACATCCACTACAACACATCCACACTACACCCACACATCCACTACAACACATCCACTACAACACATCCACTCACAACACATCCACTACAACACATCCACTACAACACACATCCACCACACCACATCCACTCCTACAACACATCCACCACAACACATCCTCTACAACACATCCTCTACACCACATCCACTACAACACATCCTGTACACCACATCCACTACAACACATCCTCTACTTCACATCCACTACAACACATCCTCTACACCACATCCACTGCAACACATCCTCTACAACACATCCTCTACACCACATCCACTACAACACATCATCTACAACACATCCACTACACCACATCTGTATGATATATATGGACACAAAGTAGTACCTTCAGCTGTATATTGTTATATTACTCTTATTAATTATGTATTGTAAAGTATTGCAGAACATGTATTAATTCTATGTAATATTCTATTTATTGTGCACCATATTATGTATATAAATTATCACATTTATACTTTATGTATTCAGCTTGTGAATGCTGGCATCTGTACAGGCCAGCGCGTAGTAATACATAGATAGATGTAAAGAGAGTGAAGACGGAGTCCTCGTGGCGTGACCACGGGCTTCTGCGTCCTATTGTAAATATCTCCCGTACGAGAATAGAACCTACTTTGAAGACAACAAGTGTTTGTGTATACCCTCAGTAGTATAGAACATTCTTTGGGTATCCCTAGCAACACGCTAGATGGCGCAGTGATTATTTCTCAGTGAGATACAGTGGACCAAGCCTTGCCCGGACTCTGTTAATGGCGTCTCGTCTTCAGTCTACTTCAGCTTCAGACAGCAAGACTACTACAAGCCTCTAGACTTACAGTGTTGTGAAGTGCTATGCTGTGTACAGTGCTGTGCTGTGAAGTGAAGTGTTTTGTGAAGTGAAGTGTTTTGTGAAGTGCTCTGCTGTGTATTTTAATCATAATTATCGGTGCAAGTTGCGGTCAGATGACTAAGGGAGCGGCCCGACAGTACGTGCTCTCCCGTCTCTGGTCTGAGGGTGACTGAGGACCCAGCTGGACGCTGCCCACCCGCTCCTACGTCTGGCAGCGCGCCAAGTCTCTCCCCTCCCGCCAGGCACACACACACACACGCATTCACCTTATATTTTCTTGTGACTTACTTCTGTAATTCTGTGCATAGATTACGAGGGGCTGACCCGGTCTTTTGCACAGATAGAGTACAGAAGCTGTCGGCATGTCTCACAGGGATCTAAATGATACCCTGGACGATGGGGTTACGAGTTTTAGTGTGGGAGACCTCTCCCCACCCACGCTTACGCCCCACGCTCCCCACAGTGACAACGCCCAGTCACCCACAGAATCTCCTCGCTCGTCGCGAGCCAGCTCTCCTGCGATGCATGCGTCCACAGATCTCCTTCAACTGATAAAGTGGATGGAAACTTCTCGACGCCAGGACGATATTGCAAGGAGAGAAGAGGAAGAAATTAGGTACAAAGAGTCTGAAAGACGACGCCACAAAGAGGAACAACAACGCAGAGAACTCGAAGACATACGTAGACGTGAGGATGACCTTAGAGGACAGGAGGATCAAGCCAGATTTGAAGTCTTGATTTCTCTGTTAGCCTCCCCACAACGATCTACCGTACAAGATTCGTCTGCTACTACTGACGTTGATGCGACTAGAGGTACTGGTACCTCATTTCCCAGAGTCGGAACAACACCTCAAAAGGCTGCAGTACAGACGCCTCCCTCTCTGATGTCTGACGCTTCTTATCAGATGTTTCGGGAATGGCGTCGACGTTGGCAAGACTACGCAACAATGGTTGACTTGTCCAGTTTATCACAGCCGAAACAAATGATACAGCTTCGTATGTGCTTGTCCTTAGAGACGCAACGTACTCTCGAGCACACACTTCAAGTGCCTCCTACGACAACTCTGACGGTAGAGGCCGTGCTCGACAAGTTGCAGGAACACGTCAAGGGACAGCGCAACGAAGCACTCAGGAGAAGACAACTCCTACAATGTAAACAGCTTGATGGAGAATCTTTTGACGCATTTTTTGTAAGGCTCAAAAGGTGTTCAGAAGAAGTTGATGTTTGTCCCGGACATTCTCAAGTCTGTGAAGAAACACAACTTAAGACAATTATCTTAACGGGTGTCCGAGATGAAGAGCTAGTTCAGCGTCTCATTTCCCTCGACCCCACTTCCTCCCTTCAAGATGTTGTTACGAAATGTCGAGCGTACGAGGCCGCCAGGTGTGCGACTTCAGCTTTACGCTCACAGCCTGACCAGGTGAGGGCGGTGTCTTCCTACAGAAAGGGTAAGAAGCAGCAAGGTAACCCCACCCCTCACCCTCCAGCTACACCTTCAGCAGCAGCTTTGTGTAACAGTTGTGCGAGACAGCATAATGCCTCCCAGTGCCCAGCTGCTCAAAGCGTGTGCAGAAGTTGCGACCGCCAGGGTCACTGGGCTTACACAGTCAAGTGCCCTGCTAGCAAAGTTCAGTGCAGACTTTGTGGTCGTGTGGGCCATTATGACAAATGTTGTCGTAAGAAGACACATAAAGGACACCACCTAGGATCCAAGAAGTCATCCTCAGGTAGTGCTGGCGCGCCCCCTCCTTCTGGCAAGCATCAAGACGCTGTGTCCAGTCGTTCCTGCTGTCGTGTACGTAGCTCCACAGACACGACGCCCCAGCACATCAATGTCGTCATTTCTTACGGTAACTCGTCATCCAGTCTTCAGATGTTACCTGACACCGGTGCTGACGTCTCAGTAATTGGTCCACAACATTTAGCAAGTTTGGGAATACCCCGGAGCAACCTACAGCCCCCTCCTCAGACAACGAAACTGACAGCTGATGGTTCCAAGATGGCTCCAGCTTTGGGATCTTTCTGGGCTACCCTTACCTTTGGTAAGCAGTCTTGCTCAGCCCGGATTGATGTTCATGATGGTATCCCGACTCCGCTCTTATCATATGGCCATTGTCAAGAGTTGGCCATTATTTCCAAGGAATTCCCTAAACCTATTTTAAAGGCCACCCCAGAGGACGAGATGTTGTGTTCTACAGCTGCTGTATCCCTCAAGTC
>NW_024710810.1:0-65842 GCF_018991925.1 Homarus americanus | reverse complement strand
TTTGTGTCATGTTATACTGCCAGATTCTGGGGTCACTAAGTCTAAGGGGATAACTTAACTCTAATCTTAATTTCTAAGGGTCGCTGCCACCAGACCCCCTCTGGACAGCATGTAGCTCGTTAGGTAGCGGGCAGAGTGGACTAGGCATTGGGTTAGGTTTTCCATTGATCAGATCGATAAGGGTAAAGAAGGGTGAAACCATAACATGTCTTCATTGATTTATTTCTTATAAAACACACTGGTAAAAAACATATACAACCACACTGTGGACCATAATTCCAAGGCCTGTCCCAGGGTATAGCACTGGCGCCTCTAACAACTGCTGTTGTGGTCGGTTACACTCCGACCCGAGATGGGTTTGGGGCCTCGGCCCACGAGGTAGAGTAGAGCCGATTAATCATGCCGAATCAGCGCCATCAATCCTATATTGACCACGGCTGGGTATCCACCGGCTCCGAGCAACCGGTGGGTTTCAATTAAGCCCACCCTCGATCTGGAGACAAACGGGAATCAGCGTCAGGGGACGAGAAACATGACAACACCAACAAACTCTCTTGTCTAGACGACAGACGTATTTACGTTATATGACTTCTACACTGGGTGAATGACAATTCAACTGTTAAATCATGAACACTGGTGAACACTGATAATCACTACAATTGACTGAATTAACTGAATGGCTAGGAAACACAGAACATACCTGGAGACAAACGCGAATCAGCGTCAGGGGACGCTCTCCCTTGATGCTTGAGTTTATATACCCCTGAGTTGCCAGTGATCGCTACTCACGCAATGACAATAATTACAAACAAACTAACTGTTACTCATTCAAAGATGATCCTCAGTTGACAAAGGTCTGGCGAATTACTTGGGTTGATTTAAACAGACTAATTCAAGGTTGCGTTGGCCAGTAGAGAGTGCAATAAACGTAGTGACAACTGTGTTCGAAGGCGGGGCTTACTGAGAGTGATCCTGAGGGTAAAACGCTCCTGAGATTCTACAAGCGCGGTGGATTTGAATATTATGTAGCGTAATATGAATTAAAACGGGTTTTTAGGAATTACAATGAGGTGCGCAGTACAATGTTGAGGACTCAGTGGTCTCCTTCTTTAAACATAAGTTAATGGTGAGGAGGACAGATGCCCCACAGACCACAATTGACACTTTCTTCAGTAAAAGGCAGAGGGAACAAGATGCTATCCCTCAGCCTTCCACTTCAAGAAGGAGAGAGGATGTTCATGGTGGAGAATCTGTCAGTCCAGAGGTTCCTGACATTTTCATGGAAGGTGACTCACCTTCCAAGAAGCAGTAAAATGCTTCTCCTCCACCTCCACTTCCTTCTCTTCTCCCTTCTCCTCTTCCTCCTCCCACTTCAAATGCACATCATCATCATCATCATCCAGGAACCTTCTACATACACACCTCAAAGTAAGTGAACTTTTCTACCATTTTTGTTGAGTTTAGGCAATTTTCGGTGAGCTGGACCCAATTACCCAAAAACCCATTGAAACAATGGTTTCGGTTAACGAGATTTTCGGTTAACGAGCAACCTGCTGGAACGGATTGTGCTCGTTAACCGAGGGACCACTGTAATCCCATATGTTTTGTTATTTCATTTACGCGTTTCTCGTTTTACGCGGGTCTCCACGGGTTCAATTGACTATACAGTATTACCCCGCCTAACGCGGTTTCACTTAGCGCGTTTTATCATATACGCGGTGCCTTGCCAGAGCTGAACTTTCACTTAACACGGAATTTTTCATCATATACGCGGTGAGTGTCCGGCGCGACGCTATTTTTAGATTTTCCCCACGCGCCACGCGCCACCCGCCCGCCCGCCCGCCTACCTGCCTCTCCCTCCTCCTCCCTCCTCCTCCCTCCGCTTCGGTAAGCGGCGCGGTAAGGTTGCGCAGTGTGTGTCTTTGTTGCGTTATCACTGACGTCATATGACGTATCGGACTGTGATTGGCCATGCATCCCTACCCCCCTCTGCTGCTAGCTGTAATTGGCTTAAAGTATTATGACGTGACCACCCCGGGGAGGGAGGGAGGGAGGGAGGAGAGACGATGCTTGACCTAGCTGCGGCAGTTTCATCCCTCAAGGCCACACCGTGTAAACGCGCATCCATTGTTCCGTAAAATGGCTTCCGCCGGACCACCACCGCCCCCAGAGAGAGACCTTTCCTTACCTGGACCCAGCGGCACTAAGCCAAAGAAGACACGACGTTCCTTAAGCTACGAGGTGAAGTACCAAATTGTTCAAGATTTGGAGAAAGGAACACGGCAAGTTGATCTCGCGCGCCAGCATGGCGTCAACGAATCTACGATTCGCACGATCAAGAAGGATGCAGCCAAGATCAAAGAGCACATGAAAATCACAAAGTCTGCAGGTGCTTCATCTATCAGGTATTGCCAGAACAGGGTGCTGGCAAAAGTGGAAAATTTGCTGGTGAGTTATTTGGTTCGTCAGGCGCGACGCAACATGGCGGTGGACACGCGCTCAGTGCAGGAGTACGCACGTGAGCTATACGCAGCAGTGTCACGTAAGCTGGGAATTGCAGAGCCCAAACCCTTCAATGCTTCCTCTGGTTGGCTGCATAGGTTTAAGAAGAGGAACAAGATCACCAACATCAACATTGGTGGTGAGGAAGCGAGTGCTGACCGTGTGGCGGCTAGAGATTTTCCTCCGTTCTTACGTGAGATTATGGAGGAAGGACAGTACACCGACGACCAGGTGTTTAACATGGACGAATCTGGTCTTTTCTGGAAAAAGTTACCTTCCAAGACCTTCGTTGTCCAGTCTGCCAGCAAGGTAAGGGGTCGGAAGTTGCAGAAGGAACGCATCACCGTCCTGTTTACCACCAATGCCTCCGGTACCTGTAAACCAAAGTTATCGGTGATTCACACAGCCCGCAAGCCGCACGCCTACAAGAATATGGACATGAACAAGCTTAATGTCCACTGGCTAACCGCACGTAAGGCGTGGATGTCCTCTTCTCTGTCCCTCTTCTGGTTTGACAACTGTTTTTTTCCCGACGTGAAGAAATTCTGCGAGCAACAGAATGTTTCATTCAATATTTTGTTGCTCCTTGACAACGCACCTGGACACTCGCCCCTACTTATGGATCGTCACCCCAACGTAAAAGTGGTCTTCCTTCCTCCCAACACTACGTCATTAATCCAGCCCATGGACCAGGAGTTGATCTGCAATGTTAAAGCTGCGTACTCTGCAAAGAAGTTCAAGCTGCTGAACGACTCTACCAACACCAAGGATGAGTTGCGTAAGCTGGGTGACACCGACAGCGAGAGCAAAAGCGACGAGGACAAGGAACAAGAGGCGGTGACTCAAGAACTTCTCGTCAAACAATTTTGGAGGAAGTTTAACGTTAAACAAGCTGTAGACTTCTTGGTGGAGGCATGGGATCTGCTGACTATTGCTACGATTCGTCACGCATGGAGACATGTGTTGCATGGCATACCAGGTGAGAGGAGGAGTGAACCTGTGACTGGTCAGGTTCAGACTGTTGCAGTAGCAGTGGACCTTGCCAGAGAAGCTGCGCTCAATATTACAGCTGAAGGCTTCTCCGAGACCACCAACGAAGACATCCTGGAGGTGATCAGAGATCCTGAAGTGACTGCCGACGAGATGTTGGAAGAAGAACACGCCAGTGAAGAGGAGGAAGAAGGTGCGTCATTCTCCGAAGAACCTAGTTTAAGTCATAGTGATATTAAGTGTGCCATAGAGTTTGCAGAGAAAATTAAGTCCGTCCTTTCCCGCGACAATGACGATGACCGCTATGAAGTCTTCCATACCCGGCTGGTGCAGGCTATGGAGCCGTACATCACGGTGTATCATGACAACATCAACGCCAGCCGTCAGCAAAGCATAACCGAGTTCTTCGCCCGCAACCCACCACAGCCAGCCCAAGCCAGTGATAGTGAAAGTGAAGTTGACTTTGAGGGATTTGTCAGGGAAGCCCTGACAACTGTAAGTGACAGTGATGGTGATTCACCTAGTAATGGTGATTCACCTGAGGGCCAGTAATCTGCCCTCTGCCTCGGAACCAGCCTCCATCCCCGTATGCCGACCCATCTCTTCTACAACCGTAAGTGTTACATCTAACTTTTAGTTTCTCTAACTTAACCTTCATTTTTCCTATGTTAACCTTTATCTTTCCTAACCTAACCTCTTCTATATTACTTGTTTTTTCATACCATCATAAAGTTAAGATAGAATTTTTACTACAACATAGTTATGTGTCGTCAAAAAGTGGAGTTTGGGGGTCGGGCTGGTTTCTATTGGAATTAATCCCATATGTTCTGTTGTTCACTTAACGCGGATTTCACTTAACGCGGGACCCTCTGGGTTCAATTGACCGCGTTAAGTGGGGTACAACTGTGTATATATATATATATATATATATATATATATATATATATATATATATATATATATATATATATATATATATATATATATATATATATATATATATATATATATATATATATGGGGTATGCTATAACGAACGGATCCTACTACGAATATTCCTATAACGAACGGTTTTACCTATAAAATTGAGAATGCTATAACGAACGAAACTCCTACAACGAACATTATTTTTTTTTTTTCTAATTTATTGTTTTTTTATTACAAATATTAATGATATTCTTTATTTCAGGGGTTTAGATGCATATTTATGCACTTTTTTACAATTTTTACAATTTTATATTATATTTTTCAGTGTTAAGTGGTTGTATTTGGGGGCCTGGAACGGATTAATCCTATAACAAACGAATGCTATAACGAACAAGGTTCTAGAACCAATTAGATTCGTTATAGCATACCCCACTGTATATATATATATATATATATATATATATATATATATATATATATATATATATATATATATATATATATATATATATATATATATATATATATATATATATATATATATATATATATATATATATATACAGTTGTACCCCACTTAACGCGGTCAATTGAACCCAGAGGGTCCCGCGTTAAGTGAAAACCGCGTTAAGTGAATAACAGAACATATGGGATTAATTCCAATAGAACCCAGCCCGACCCCCAAACTCCACTTTTTGACGACAAATAACTATGTTGTAGTAAAAATTCTATCTTAACTTTATGGTGGCATGAAAAACAAGTAATATAGAAGAGGTTAGGTTAGGAAAGATAAAGGTTAACATAGGAAAAATAAAGAATAGGTTAAAAAACGAAAATTTTTGCGGAACACTTACGGTAGTAGAAGAGATGGGTCGGCATACGGGGATGGAGGCTGGTTCCGAGGCAGAGGGCAGATTACTGCCCCTCAGGTGAATCACCATTACTAGGTGAATCACCATTACTAGGTGAATCAATATCACTGTCACTTACAGTTGTCATGGCTTCCCTGACAAATCCCTCAAAATCAACTTCACTCTCACTATCACTGGCTTGGACTGGCTGTGGTGGGTTGCGGGCGAAGAACTCGGTTATGCTTTTCTGACGGCTGGTGTTGATGTTGTCGTGATACACCTTGATGTACGGCTCCATAGCCTGCACCAGTCGGGTATGGAAGACGTCATGGCGTTCATCGTCATTGTCGCGGGAAACGATGGACTTAATTTTTTCTGTAAACTCTATGAGACACTTAATATCACTATGACTTAAACTAGGTTCTTCGGAGAATGACGCACCTTCTTCCTCCTCTTCACTGGCGGGTTCTTCTTCCAACATCTCGTCGGCAGTCACTTCAGGATCTCTGATCACCTCCATGATGTCTTCGTTGGTGGTCTCGGAGAAGCCTTCAGCTGTAATACTGAGCGCAGCTTCTCTGGCAAGGTCCACTGCTACTGCAACAGTCTGAACCTGACCAGTCACAGGTTCACTCCTCCTCTCACCTGGTATGCCATGCAACACATGTCTCCATGCGTGACGAATCGTAGCAATAGTCAGCAGATCCCATGCCTCCACCAAGAAGTCTACAGCTTGTTTAACGTTAAACTTCTTCCAAAATTGTTTGACGAGAAGTTCTTGAGTCGCCGCCTCTTGTTCCTTGTCCTCGTCGCTTTTACTCTCGCTGTCGGTGTCACCCAGCTTACGCAACTCATCCTTGGTGTTGGTAGAGTCGTTCAGGAGCTTGAACTTCTTTGCAGAGTACGCAGCTTTCACATTGCAGATCAACTCCTGGTCCATAGGCTGGATTAATGACGTAGTGTTGGGAGGAAGGAAGACCACTTTTACGTTGGGGTGACGATCCATAAGTAGGGGCGAGTGTCCTGGTGCGTTGTCAAGGAGCAACAAAATATTGAATGAAACATTCTGTTGCTCGCAGAATTTCTGCACGTCAGGAACAAAACAGTTGTCAAACCAGAAGAGGGACAGAGAAGAGGACATCCACGCCTTACGTGCGGTTAGCCAGTGGACATTAAGCTTGTTCATGTCCATATTCTTGTAGGCGTGCGGCTTGCGGGCTGTGTGAATCACCGATAACTTTGGTTTACAGGTACCGGAGGCATTGGTGGTAAACAGGACGGTGATGCGTTCCTTCTGCATCTTCCGGCCCCTTACCTTGCTCGCAGACTGGACAACGAAGGTCTTGGAAGGTAACTTTTTCCAGAAAAGACCAGATTCGTCCATGTTATACACCTGGTCGTCACTGTACTGTCCTTCCTCCATAATCTCACGTAAAAACGGAGGAAAATCTCTAGCCGCCGCACGGTCAGCACTCGCTTCCTCACCACCAATGTTGATGTTGCTGACCTTGTTCCTCTTCTTAAACCTATGCAGCCAACCAGAGGAAGCATTGAAGGGTTTGGGCTCTGCAATTCCCAGTTTACGTGTCACTGCTGCGTATAGCTCACGTGCGTACTCCTGCACTGAGCGCGTGTCCACCGCCATGTTGCGTCGCGCCTGACGCACCAAATAACTCACCAGCAAAGTTTCCACTTTTGCCAGCACCCTGTTCTGGCAATACCTGATAGATGAAGCACCTGCAGACTTTGTGATTTTCATGTGGTCTTTGATCTTGGCTGCATCCTTCTTGATTGTACGAATCGTAGATTCGTTGACGCCATGCTGGCGCGCGAGATCAACTTGGCGTCTTCCTTTCTCCAAATCTTGAACAATTTGGTACTTCACCTCGTAGCTTAATGAACGTCGTGTCTTCTTTGGTTTAGTGCCGCTGGGTCCAGGTGAGGAAAGGTCTCTCTCTGGGGGCGGTGGTGGTCCGGCGGAAGCCATTTTACGGAACAATGGATGCGCGTTAACCCGGGGTGGCCTTGAGGGATGAAACTGCCGCGGCTAGGTCAAGCGTCGTCTCTCCTCCCTCCCTCCCTCCCCGGGGTAGTCACATCATAATACTTTAAGCCAATTACAGCTAGCAGCAGAGGGGGGTAGGGCTGCATGGCCAATCACAGTCCGAGACGTCATATGACGTCAGTGATAACGCAACAAAGACACACACTGCGCAACCTTACCGCGCCGCTTGCCCAAGCGGAGGGAGGAGGAGGGAGAGGCAGGCAGGCAGGTGGCGCGTGGGCAAAATCTAAAAATAGCATCCGAGCCGGACACTCACCGCGTATATGTAGAAAAAATCCGCGTTAAGTGAAAGTTCAGCTTTGGCAAGGCACCGCGTATATGCGAAAACGCGTTAAGTGAAACCGCGTTAGGCGGGGTAAAACTGTATATTGGTCCCTCGGTTAACGAACACAATTCTTTCCACAGAGTCGTTCGTTAACCGAATCCATTATTTCAATGGGATATTGGGTAACTAGTTCTAGCTCACAGAAAATTACAGTCTCTTTCAAGATTCTTCGAATACTGCTAGAGACAGCTGGCAACTCACGGCCGTTTGTTTACTATACTAAGTAGTAAAAATTATGAATGAATGTAAAAGTGATCGGTGATTGGTTACTTAGTTTCCCGTTGCTTAATTAATGGTTGGGCTTTGTCTTTTCGTATTTTATTATACCTTTCTGCTGGTATATAGTGTTAATTTGATTTTAAAATGGACAGAGCAATGGGCCAACCTTTATGAATTTATGCTTAGACAATTAAACATAAGAAAAAATCGGTAAGTATGTTAAAGAACATCATGCATCGGGCACAGCTGTTTGCAGGCTGTTTATGAGGTTGTCTGTTTATCATTAATTTATACTAATATTATCTTGAAACGTTTAATCCCTTTCGGGTAATTAATCCAGTTGTATGTAACCGATGCTAAACAGACTTCTTTCTAATGACACTGATTTCATGCAACACAAACTGCTGTTTTTATTCGCTGTGGAATTAAGCAGAATCATCGGTTCACTGCTAACTGTAGTAAGTGTGTGTGTGTGTGTGTGAGAGAGATAATGACATTGTTCTATTGAAGATGATGGTATATAATCTTACGAACTATCCGTCTGATGGTGTGATCTAGTGCGGTAGCATATGCCTAATACTTTTACAAGCCTTTATCTAGCAATATCACTGTCATTCCAAGACTCTGAATATTGTAAACAGCAAATGGTATTTCTTTCGTTGAGTGACTAGTTGCCCCCCCCCCCAAAAAAAAATCTTTATTTCTGACTTGTGTAGATTACATCACCTTTAGTCTGGTGTCTTTAAAAAAATATTTATATATATATATTTTTTTTCAAATATGTGTATGATGTACAGTTAACCCTCACTTTACGCGGTTAATGTAACCCGGAGGATCCCGCGTAAAGTGAGAAACGCGTAAAGTGAATAACATTACATATGGGATTAATTGAAATGGAGTCCGGGCCGACCCCCAATTTCCACTTTTTGACGACACACAACTATGTTGTAGTAAAAATTTTATCTTAACTTTATGATGGTATGAAAAAACAAGTAATATAGAAGAGGTTAGGTTAGGAAAAATAAAGGTTAACATAGGAAAAATAAAGGTTAGGTTAGAAAAACTAAAACTTAGATGGAACACTTACGGTAGTAGAAGAGATGGGTCGGCATACGGGGATGGAGGCTGGTTCCGAGGCAGAGGGCAGATTACTGGCCCTCAGGTGAATCACCATTACTAGGTGAAGCACCATCACTGTCACTTACAGTTGTCAGGGCTTCCCTGACAAATCCCTCAAAGTCATCTTCACTGTCACTATCACTGGCTTGGGCTGGCTGTGGTGGGTTGCGGGTGAAGAACTCGGTTATGCTTTTTTGACGGCTGGTGTTTATGTTGTCGTGATACACCGTGATGTACGGCTCCATAGCCTGCACCAGCCGGGTATGGAAGACTTCATAGCGGTCATCGTCATTGTCGCGGGAAAGGAAGGACTTCATTTTCTCTGCACACTCCATGGCACCCTTAATATCACTAGGAGTTAAACTGTGTTCTTCGGAGAATGACGCACCTTCTTCCTCCTCTTCACTGACGTGATCTTCTTCCAACATCTCGTCGGCAGTCACTACAGGATCTCTGATCACCTCCAGGATGTCGTCGTTGGTGGTCTCGGAGAAGCCTGGAACTGTAACAGTCTGCACAGCTTCTCTGGCAAGGTCCACTGCTACTGCAACATTCTGAACCTCACCATTCACAGATTGACTCCTCCTCTCACCTGGTATTCCATGCAACACATGTCTCCATGCGTGACGAATTGTAGCAATAGACAGCTGATCCCATGACTCCACCAAGAGGTCCACAGCTTTCTTGATGTTAAATACTCTCCAGAATTGTTTGAACAGCATTTTTTGCTGTGCCAACTGTTGATCCTCATCATCTTCGCTCTTGCTATCGGTGGTGGTGTCACTCAGGTTACGCAACTCTTCCCTGGTGTTGGTGTAGTTGTTCAGGAGTTTGAATTTTTTTGTTGAGAATGCAGCTTTTACATTACAGATTAACTCTTGGTTCATGGGCTGTAATATAGACGTAGTGTTGGGAGGAAGGAAGACCACTTTTACGTTGGGGTGACGATCTAACAGTAGGGGCGAGTGTCCTGGTGCGTTGTCCAGCAGCAACAAAATATTGAATGGCACATTCTGTCGCTCACAGAATTTCTTTACATCGGGAACAAAACAGTCATCAAACCAGGAGAGGGACAGTGTAGAGAACATCCACGCCTTACGTGCGGTCAGCCAGTGGACATTTAGCTTGGTCATGTCCATGGTTTTGTAGGCGTGCGGCTTGCGTGCTGTGTGGATCACCGATAACTTGAGCTTACAGGTACCGGAGGCATTGGTGGTAAACAGGACGGTGATGCGTTCCTTCTGCATCTTCCGGCCCCGAATCCTGCTGGCATTCTTTACAACGAAGGACTTGTAAGGTAGCTTTTTCCAGAAAAGACCAGATTCGTCCATGTTAAACACCTGGTCGTCACTGTACTGTCCTTCCTCCATAATCTCACGTAAAAACGGAGGAAATTCCCTAGCCGCAGCACGGTCAGCACTCACTTCTTCACCACCAATGTTTATATTGGTGATCTTGTTCCGGATCTTAAACCTCTGTAACCACCCAGAGGAAGCATTAAAGGGTTTGGGCTCTGTAATTCCCATCTTTCGTGCCACTGCCATGTACAGTTCACGTGCGTAGTCCTTAACAGAGCGCGTGTCGACCGCCATGTTCCGTCGCGCCTGACGCACCAAGTACCTCACAAGTAATTTTTCTGTCTTGAGAAGCACCTGGTTGTGAAAATACTTGATCATAGTAGTACCTGTAGACTTTGTGATCTTCATGTGCTCCTTTATCTTGGCTGCATCCTTCTTTATTGTTCGAATTGTAGATTCATTCACACCATGCTGGTGCGCCATATCAACCTGCCTTGTTCCTTTCTCCAACTCTTGGATGATGCTATACTTCACCTCGTAGCTTAAGGAACGTCGTATCTTCTTTGGCTTAGTGCCGCTGGGTCCAGGTAAGGAAAGGTTTCTCTCTGGGGGTGGTGGTCCGGCGGAAGCCATTTTACGGAACAATGGATGCACGTTTACACGGTGTGGCCTTGAGGGATGAAACTGCCGCGGCTAGGTCAAGCGTCGTCTTTCCTCCCTCCCTCCCTCCCTCCCCCGGGTGGACACGTCATAATACTTTAAGCCAATTACAGCTAGCAGCAGAAGGGGGTAGGGATGCATGGCCAATCACAGTCTGATACGTCATATGACGTCAGTGATAACGCAACAAAGACACACACTGCGCAACCTTACCGCGCGGCTTGCCCAAGCGGAGGGAGGAGGAGGGAGAGGCGAGGAGCACAGGCAGGCAGGCAGGCGGGCGGGTGGCGGGTGGGCCGAATCTAAAAATAGCGTCACGCCGGACACACTCCGCGTAATGGGGCTCACGTACCGCGTAATGTGAGCACGTTAGGTTCTGGCAAGGCACTGCGTAAACGTGGAAACGCGGAATGCGGGACCGCGTAAAGTGAGGGTTAACTGTATTATAAATTTGTATCTTATTTATTTATTCATTCAACTATTTTTTTATAAAATGCCTAATAAAATATAAATATAAAGCTAACGTTATGGGCGGGAAGGTGAGGGAGACAGGTGTTGTCAGTGCTGACTGCCCTTCAACTCCCTCAACTGCTCAGGAGTGAAGTAGCTATGGCATTCCCAACTTTCAAGAGGCAGCTTTAGCATTGTTGTTGACGTGTGGCTTCCATGACATATTAGAGGAAATGGTGAGGCCTAGTACATCTATTTTAGAATTTGGCAAAATGATTGTGTCCTGAAATGTGATTGGTTGGAGATCATCTAATTTGGAAAGTGTAACTGGTAAATACTGAGTTTTATTACTACAGTATTGAATTTAACCTAGTTTCTACCTCCCATTTGGAGATGCTGCACAAATCTGCATTGACAGATGTAATAATATCAGCTCTGGAAAGAGATCTAGTTTGAGAGTTAGGGGGAAGGGGAAAATGTGAAGAAGAGTGAAGAGTGGAATCATCAGCGTAAGAATGGATAGAATTAGTCGTAGTGTGAAGTAAATCACTGATGAAAAGAAGGAAGAGAGTAGGTGAAAGAACAGAACCCTGTGGAACACCACTATTGGTAGAGAAAGAGCGAGAGATCGATCCCTCGACAACAACTGCCATACTGGCGATCCGGCGAAAGACAATGGCGTTCAAGGTGACGGAGAAAATGAGAGTTTAAGATAGTTTCGAAAATCTTAGAGAGAGATGAAGTTAGAGCAATTGGGTGATAGTTAGAGGGATTGGAATGGTCACCCTTCTTTGGGATTGGCTGAACCGAGGCATGCTTCCAAGAAGAAGGAAAAGTTTGAGTTTTGAGGCAAAGGCAAAAGAGGCCAGCAAGGACAGGGGCCAGAACTTCAGAACACAAGAGGGTATTTCTTCCGGTCCATGCACCTTACTCACATTCAACCTGGATAACACACCAGCAACCCTATGAGTGGAGATTATAGGAAAGTGCCTAGGTTCAGTAGGAGGGATACAGTTGGAATCATCTTAGGTGAAGTTAGAGGTCAATAAGGTGCCAAAGAGATTGGCTTTATCAGGTGGGATAGTTAGCTACAGAGTTATCAGGTCGGAAGAGAGGAGGAAAAAAGGGAGTGCAGAAGTTATTACAGATTTTTTGGTAAAGGACCAGAAGGATTTACTAGAAGAAGAGTTAGTCAGGACAGCGGTTTTTCTTTTTATAAAGTTCCGCTTGGCCCTACAAAGAATAGCCTTACAACGATTCCCAGAAGTAATGATAAGAGGAGTGGGTAATAGAAGGAGATAGTTTCATAGCTTGATATGCCCTATCTCTCACCCTGCATGCAAGAGAACAGGAGCGATCAAACCATGATTGTAAAGTGAAAGTTTTGGTAGAAGATGGGATAAATGCACTCATACCACCCTGTATAACCCCAGCAATGCTGTCAGTATATACTGAGGTGTCCCGAGTTGAAAAAGCAACATTCACCCAAGGATAGTCGGAGAAGAATTCTCGCAAAGATTGCCAATTTGCCCTCCGATAGTGCTTTAGTTGGCATTTAGAGGGGAGCGGGGTAGGTGGTCGTGCCCAATTTGATATAATAGAAATAAGATTTTGATCAGAAGACCCTAAGGCGGCAGAAATTGAGTATGAATAGTATGAGGGGTTAGAGGTAAAATATAGATCAAGAATGTTAGTAAGTTGATTGTGTCGATCAGGAATGCGTGTAGAGTGTTTAATTATCTGTTCCAGATCATTAAATAAGGAAAAAGAGAGTGCCTCAGCTCCACCTGGGTCATCCCTTGCAAGCCAAGCCACTTTCTGTGATGTACATTGAAATCCCCTAGGTAGAGGAGTGCGGTGTTGGGGGTGTGTGGATAGCAACAACTCGTGGCAAGAAGTGAGACAGTTAAAAGAGTTCTAAATAGTTGGTAGAGTTTGGAGAATAGTATGGTAAACAAAAGAAAATAGTCATACTGAATGTACAGTATAGTATACGTAACTGTAATCACTTTTTATGTTCTTAAACACTGTATTCTTGGCTGATTTTTTTCTGGTACAGTAATGTACAGCACTACAACACAAATTTCATACAAAAACAGTAACTAGTGAGGAAATAACCTTTTATAATGGAAGCAGAATATGAACTAAGCATTCCAAACAGCTAGGCCACCCATGGTCCCATGCACCTTGCATGTGGGGATGGGTTGAAGCATGATGCAATCTATTGGAATGCCCAGAAATTTTGTTCCCCCACCCAGAAATGTAAATATTTTTAGATTTTCCAGATTTTTCTTTGAATTTTCGGAAAATGCGCCTTATTTTCAATCACGGAATTGGTTCCCAAATCCAGAATTGAGAATCTTTCCGGAAACATTCTGAGCCAATTTCAGTTCCGACTATTGGAAAGTTCTGGTTAAAAGGGATTTCAACTTACAGAAATATTACTGTACTCTGCATAATTTTATGCATTTCTTAAAACCCTCAAGTATCCCCTAAAAGACAATAAGTACAGTACTTTACATAAAAAGTCATGTAAATTGGTATAGATAGGTGTGGTGCACTGATATGATATGAATGAATAAAAATTCATGTAAATTGGTATAGATAGGTGTGGTGCACTGATATGATATGAATGAGGGCAGGATGCAGACTGAGACACGTGCCGTGCAACACCCACTCACAGACGTTCAACGGCATGTATGAACATACAAACCGTCCAGACTGATGCTGAATTTTCCGGACTTAATAGAAGGGCAGTTCAGAGCACCTCAGAGTGTCTAAAAAAACGAATTCTGGTGTGTTAAAGTCCAGTGTATAGATGATTACATTACAGTGCTATAATATATTTAGCTTCAGTTGCAGATACTGTACATCTCTTTCTTTTCTTGAACCTGGTAGTATTTAACCTCATCCAGTCTATGAAACCTAGACACCATAAATCTCATCAAGTCAGTGTATTTTTTACCCACAAATTGCCAATCCATGGCCTATTGAGTTGTGGTTCCAAATTTGCTTAATGCACACAATTTTATACTCAAAATTATTTCTTATGAGAAAACTGTAACATTAGTATTTAGAAACTTATTCAGGTTTAAAATGTACAGCACATATATTGTATAATGCATGAACTATTCTTTTAAAATGCTGTTGAATAGTGAGCTAACTGTTAAAGTTTAGTTGATTAAATCAGTGTTTACAGTTACCAAAAGAAAAATTTTGACCAGTGCACTCATTGTTTGAGTGATGTTTCTTTACATCTGATAATAATTATTAAACAGTTAGTCATTTTTCACAACTTTCTTCATACTTGGTTATGCTTAGTAAGGATTATAATGTAATGAAAATTGGAAATAATCAAGAAAAACAGAAAAGGAGTGTATTAAGGTTAACTGCATTAAAAACTGTTCCATGATAATGAGGAAAATGTGTTACAGTAGAACGTCGATATAACGCGAGATATGTTCCAAGAGAGGTCACTTTAAACCAAATTCGCACTAAATTGAAGTGTTGTTTCAATGGAATAATTTAATTTGGAACTTGAGAGAAACACAAAATACTGAAAAAGACTTATTAACTATTAAATATGAGAAAAATATATGGTATAATGATATATATGCAGCAAGCACTCCCTGCAGTCTAGTTGAGAGCTGGACGGTACTGATACTGCATAGTACTGCACTGTATTGTACCATCTGCTACCTGGCACCACTGGCCCTCCTCATGCTCTGACTGAGAGTATACCCAAATGCATCTCCTAGAATAAATAAAACATGTTTTTGTACAGGCTGTAGTATTATGCTAAAACAAACACTCATAAATCAACACAGCTAAAATTACAGGACGCAAAATGGTCTGTTTACTAGCAATCAGCTGATGTGAGTGAGTGGTTTCGCTGGCGCTGCTCTCCACCCTCCTCTCGTCTGACTCACCAAGCACTTTCACTTTCCTCTCAACTTATTTTTTAATTACTTTATGCTATCAAAAATAGATTTTCACCCACCTGTAGTTTGACAATTCATTCTCTGAAGATGCAGAGCCCTACTCAACCAGCTCAACATCCACATCACTGTCTAGTGGTGTGGCTGTGGATGCATCTGACATGCAGGAAGCACTAGATGACGGTCGTGTCTGCCCAGACGTAGATAGGCCAGCTACCCCAGGAGCTGAAGGAATGGAAAACATTCATTAAATTATTGAATTTCTGCCACATAATTATTACATATCATACGCCCAAAATTTAATGTCTATTTTTCCAAGCAATAAACACTCAATTTCTTAACACACAGTTTCATAACAAACTCACTTGATGAGGATAATGGACGGAAGATTGATGCAATTTTCTTCTGTTGCTGGGCCATAACCATCTGATCTAGCAACTGAGAGTAGGTAGATGCAGCCCGATTCAACGCCTCCACCACTTGCATACCGCGTTCCATATCAGGGTCATGTTGCAGTGCAGACTGGGTGGCAGAAGTGATGTGCTGCATGAACTCCCTCTGCTTAGAAATGTCAGTTCCTTTCTCGCTGTTTGGGGCTTATCTGTTGCTTCCTCTTCTCCCTCGTGTTTTTTCGCCATCTCTACCATCTCCAAGACTTTTTCAGAAGTGAGAGGATCCTCCATGCTGAAAAGCAGTTCATTCACATCCTCTTCTTGGATTTCTTGAAATTTTGAATCACCTCTCACTTCCTTAACGAGCCTCAGAATGTCTTTCACGTCCTTGCCTTCATCAAAGCCCTTGAAATCATGGACTACCTCAGGCCACAGATTACGCCACACTCCATTTAGTTCAGTTTCTGGCACACTTTTCCACGCAAGTGTGATGTTAGTTATGGCATCTTTGATGGTGTAGCTCTTCCAAAACGTTGCTGCAGTCATATTGTTGTCCTTGTTCATAGCTTCAGCAATTTGAATCATGGTATACTTGAGATAATATCTCTTTAACAAGGCAATAATACCTTGATCCATTGGCTGAATAAGTGAAGTCACATTTGGAGGGAAGAAGGTCAAGTTTATGCCCTTATTCACACTGCACAGGTGTTTGGGGTGGCTAGATGTGTTGTCCATGAGAACCAAGGCCTTGTTGCTAAGGTTCAATTTTGTTTTAACATTTTCGATGAATGGGGTGGCATGGCTGATATACCACTTATCAAAAACATCAGAAGTCATCCACACTTTCTTGTTTAATCGCCAAATTACAGGAAGTTTTGGGATGAGCACGTTTTTCAAGGCACGAGGTTTAGCTGAGTGGTGGATGACAAGTGGCTTCATTCGTGCGGTGCCTGATGCGTTCGCCATGAGGAGAATCATCAGTCTGTCCTTGCTGACCTTGAACCCTGGTGCCTTTTCTTCGCTCTTCATTAGATAGGTTTTCTTGGGCATTCCTTTCCAATACAGTCCAGTTTCATCACATTTCTACACTTGGCAAGGAGAATACAGTAACCATTTTCTAACACTACAGTATATCCTTCATAACTTTCTTCATATCCTCAGCTGCCTCTGCATCGGCAGTTGCAGCTTCACCTGAAAGCATCACATTCCGTAGCCCTGTCCTTTTGATAAATTTGTACAGCCAGCCTGTACTTGCTATGAACTTCCTGTCTTTGATGGACTTCCCTTCCTTTTCAAGTATCCAAGACTGTATTTCGTAGGCCTGGTTTTGCAGCACGGGGCCAGTGAGAGGAAGTTTTTCAGGTGGAATTTACCCTTGGCAACATCTGGTGAAGCATAGGTTGCTCTAATTTTCTTCTCGTTGAGCTTTATAGTGCAGACAGAGCTCTCCGACAGTCCAAATTGACGCCCCACACTTGAAGCACCATTTCCTCGCTGCAGTGCTTCCAACACCTTGATTTTCTGCTCCAGTGTAATTGCTTGCCTTGATTTCTTGGCTTTTGGGGTAGTTAATGATGTAGTAGCTGGCCACTTGGACATAGTGGCGATGGTTGATGCACGTTGTAGAAGAGATAGTGTCACACAATATGTCCGTTCACTAGAGCGTCAGCGCGAGAACTGAGGATGCGTGAGGGTGTGAGAGGGTGACAGGCAGCCACGTAGTGTGCTCAGAGACGCGTCTGGTTGGAAACATTAGCGCAAAATTTTAAATAAGACGCGCCAGATTAACCTGCACAAAATAGGAAAGATTCGCTTTAAATTAAAACATTGTCCTTAATTGTAGGTTCCGCTTTAAATCAATAATCTTAAGTTGAATCGCTTTAAATCGACGTTCTACTGTACTTACTTCAGTCAGCTGAATAGTACAAGCAGTGTACAGAAGTATCTGCTGAGAATAGGACAGTGCTGTAGTTAGTTTTCTTACATACAGTATACCCCACATTGTAATATAGTATTAAATGTACAGTAACAGACATCACTATACACTGCACTTATCTCAGCTGATTAGCACTATTATAAAACATTCTTGGTATTTCATGTTTACTTAAAATCCCTTAGATTTCCTTGTCACCCATTATAACCTTTATATTTCACATCACTGTTATTTTATCTCTCATATTGAAGCTTTCAATCCATTTATTCAGGTCTTCCCAAAGCCCATCTCTCCATAATAACCCACCTAATTCATGGTGTCCTGGGATTAACATCCTTATATTCCATAACATATCCCCATATTTCATCTTAAACTGCAATAACACATTCTCTTCAGTTCATACTTTTTACAGCACTCTGATTTAATGCTTTTCACATATATCTAGTAGACATCTCCTTGGTTTTCAATTTTTAAATGTAATGATACTAGAAAATATTGGTGATTGATGGTGACTGATACTGATTGTTTTAAATTTTTATTTTGTCTTTTCCACAGGAGATGCTTTCTCCATCAGCAGACACTGCAGGACAGTTATATAGTCCAGACGATGATCCTGCAAGTGAGTCCAACTGCCCACAACCTGAAGTTAATTTGGGGCATGAAGAAGCTGTACAGGAGAGTAACCCATCACCACAGGTAAGTGTGGGAGACACCTTTTTTTATTCAAATAATATACATTTAATGAATATGCTAAAGAGATGGAAGATTCAGAGCAATAAAGGAATTATATAAGGGATTAACATTGATTAAAAGAAAGCAATTTTTAGTTGCACTCATTCACTCTTGGAGAACAATTTATTTATACAATAAATAATGAAATATATGGCCACAAGATTCTACAACTGGATCATGATTTACAGCTTGCCACTCCACTCATCAGAACCACCTTATGAATTGGGAATTACAATTGGATGCTGCCATAAGAGCTATTTTCTAGCCATGATCCTTTAATTTAAAAACAAACAAAAAATTTAATATAGATGTCTCCTTTAAAATCAGAAAGGTCATTGCACCCTTTTTAAATACTGTACCTCCTTAGATGAAATGTATGTGTCTGCTGTGATGGGTCAGAAATGTTGACTGGTAATCCACAGTCTTTCTTGCTTTTTTTTCAAATTCATTGGTTATTGGACAATTATATAATCTATTACTGTAAATAAGTTTACATTTATTTTACAATATAAAGAGGAGACTGTACTACTTGGTAGCCACTTAGTCCTTGAGTATGTATGTGAAATAGAATGGCTTCTGAAGTTGCAAGATAAATTTATATATTTGATCGGGGTTCCAGACTAATTCCATAAGACAATTAGTCAGTGGGACTAACAGTATAATGTATCCACCGTTTGAGAGTAGAACCTTCAAACATACAGGTAGTTCTGCTATAACGCAATAGTTGTGTTCTTGTAAAACATCGTGTTATAGAAATTCGCGTAATAGAAATGACAGGGCTTATGGAGAAAATAGGGTTAGGTGCAGATTACTCCAAATCGAAAAAAAATTTCGTAGTTAGCCTAACACAAAGGATAGCACAGTCTAAATAAATGTTACATTCATATCTAATAATGAAATCATACAGTAAATGTTACACTTTACCTTGAAAAAATATGAATATAACTTGATGGGGGATAAGGGTGATGTTGAGGCTGAGGAGTCATGAAACATCAAGCTTTTCTTCAAGTGTTATAGCCTTTCTTTTACGATCACCACCGGAAATGCGATCACCAGAGTGCTTCCCAGAGATATTCTTCTTTTCCATAGTCACAAAATTGGAGAAACAGTAATCAGAATTCACTGAGGACACTTAAAAACTTCACACGTGTTTCAAACAAAGTGTGGAGTAAACAGAGCGCGCGGGTCTAAAACGCTATGTATTTTGTTTTTCTCTTATTTAAAATTTTACATTTTACATATACTGTACAGGTATACTGTATACATAAATATTACATAAATTATTTCTGCAATTCTTCACAAACAAAACACATAAATCAATTGAACAAGTGATGTCGAACGTGAACTGCAAACATTGAGCCAAGCCACAACACTGTACAGTACACTTTAACACTTTAAACGCTACGTATTTAGTTTTTCTCTTTTATTTAAATTTTTACAATTTACATATATATATATATATATATATATATATATATATATATATATATACAGTACTCCCTCTTTATCGACGGGGGTTACGTTCTGTAAACGGCCGTCGATAAAGAAACCGTCGATACCGTGATGGTTACGTAATTTTTCTAACTATTATTAGCATATGTTGAATAAATGTACCTTTAAGCATTAATGCGTTTCCTTTACGCATAACCTTAAATAATAGTGTATAAATAATAATATAATAAGTGGACAAAAATACTAGCAAACTTACGATTTCATTTATTGAAGTGAACATCGGTCCTTACAGTAAACAAAACAGTGTACAGTACAGTAAAAGTCCAAAAATCCGGCTGCCCAAGGCAAATTGTTTACCATTTATTATTACAACACTTTACACTGAAACGCGGGTAGTTTCAACAAAAATATTGTATATTTCCATTCAAGTATTTATTCAAGTCAATTAGGAGGGAATATTATTGTAATACAACAGTTTTTTAACTAAACCATTCGAAAAGTGATTACGGTAACATCTTTTGAACGAAAGAAAGAGTCATTGTTTTCGTCACGATTTGATCCCACTTTCCACTTTAATACGTACGTCATTTCAACAAAAATATTACATTTCCGTGAATGTATTATATCAAGCACAGTATGAATAGAATATCATTGTAATATAACAGAATTTTAACCGAAAACTATTAAAAAAACGAGTAACATCTCAAGAACATCGGAAGCATAGGTAAAGTCTTTTGTTTTCGACATGTATTTTATCCTATTTTACATTGAAATACATCACGTTTCAGCAAAACTACTATTTATTTCCGAGAATATATTCATTCAGGCGCAGTTTAGGTAAAATATACGTGTGATGTAATAATTTTTTAACTGAAAACGATTCGAAAAACACGTAGCCTCTAGCCCTGTTCAAGGAGAGGACTGGGAGAAGCTGTTTGGTGCTGCAGACGATGACAAGGAAAATGATTTTGATGGATTTTAATGAAAATATTCAGAAATATGGTATCGTAATATTTATTCAAGTCAATTAGGATATTATTGTAATACAATACAACAGTTTTTTAACTAAACCATTCGAAAAGTGATTACGGTAACATCTTTTGAACGAAAGAAAGCGCAAGTCATTGTTTTCGTCACGATTTGATCCCACTTTCCACTGTAATACGTACGTCATTTTAGCAAAAATATTACATTTCCGTGAATGTATTATATCAAGCACAGTATGAATAGAATATCATTGTAATATAACAGAATTTTAACCGAAAACTATTAAAAAAACGAGTAACATCTCAAGAACATCGGAAGCTTAGGTAAAGTCTTTTGTTTCCGTCATGTATTTTATCCTATTTTACATTTAAATACATCACGTTTCAGCAAAACTACTATTTATTTCCGGGAATATATTCATTCAAGCGCAGTTTAGGTAAAATATACGTGTGATGTAATAATTTTTTAACTGAAAACGATTCGAAAAACACGTAGCCTCTAGCCCTGTTCAAGGAGAGGACTGGGAGAAGCTGTTTGGTGCCAAAATAAAAATCCGGCTAAATAATCCGTCGATAATCGAAACCGTCGATAAAAAATCCGTCGATAAAGAGGGAGTACTGTATATATATATATATATATATATATATATATATATATATATATATATATATATATATATATATATATATATATATATATATATATATATATATATATATATATATATATATATATATATATATATATATATATATATATATATATATATATATATATATATATACATATATACACAGTTGTACCCCACTTAACGCGGTCAATAAAACCCAGAGGGTCAAGTGTTAAGTGAAATCCGCGTTAAGTGAACAACAGAACATATGGGATTAATTCCAATAGAAACCGGCCCGACCCCCAAACTCCACTTTTTGAAGGCACATACCTATGTTGTAGTAAAAATAACATCTTAATTTTATGATGGTACATGCACACAATTAATACTTAAGAGAAATAGAGAAATACAGTCGCCAAGTTAATGTCCATTCAAATAATGGACTCAACTCCCTCCCCCTCTCACACTACACTGCCGGCTCTTCCCTCTCAGAGAAATTTTTGGGGGAAAACCACTAAATTTTAATAAATAATACCTCAAACTAAAGTTAGGATAATACAATTGACATTGCTGGATTCCTTGTAAGACCAGGAATATTTTGAATATAAATGTCATATATTTTGCACAAAAGATAACATAGTTACCTAGAGAAAAATTTTTATCTAAAATTTGTATGTTTAATGCAAAATATATGATGTTTATATTCAAAATGATCACCAAATTATAAGAATTCCAGCAATGTAAATTATATTCTGACCGGGTAATTTGTATGAATTTTATGAGCTAAAACAAATATCTTCAGTTAATAAAAAAAAAATAATCTTCACGACACTATCTGTCAATCAAAGTACCCCACCTTGCCTCCCCCCCTCTTCCAACCGCGCGGTCAGTCCCAACCCTCCCCCCCACCCCCCACCAATCCTCCCTTCCAGAGTTTTTAACATTTAGTATTAAATAATACCTCAGATTAAAGTTAGGATAATATAATTGACATTGCTGGATTCCTTGTAAGACCAGGAATATTTTGAATATAAATGTCATATATTTTGCACAAAAGATAACATAGTTAATTTGAGAAAAATTTTTATCTAAAATTTGTATGTCTAATGCAAAATATATGATGTTTATATTCAAAATGATCATCAAATTATAAGAATTCCAGCAATGTAAATTATATTCAGACCGGGTAATTTGTATGAATTTTATGAGCTAAAACAAATATCTTCAGTTAATAAAAAAAAAAATAATTCTTCACGGGGTAACAGATGGTCGGTCGGTCCCTCCCTCCCCCCCACCCCCCACCAACCGTCCCAAGGAGATGTGTGGGATAACCACTAAATTTTAATAAATAATACCTCAAACTAAAGTTAGGATAATATAATTGACATTGCTGGATTCCTTGTAAGACCAGGAATATTTTGAATATAAATGTCATATATTTTGCACAAAAGATAACATAGTTACTCTGAGAAAAATTTTTATCTAAAATTTGTATGTCTAATGCAAAATATATGATGTTTATATTCAAAATGATCACCAAATTATAAGAATTCCAGCAATGTAAATTATATTCTGGCCGGGTAATTTGTATGAATTTTATGAGCTAAAACAGGCAGTCAGGCAGGTGGGGCAAATCTAAAAATAGCGTCTCGAGCCGGACACTCACCGCGTATATGTGGAAAAAATCCGTGTTAAGTGAAAGTTCAGCTCTGGCGAGGCACCGCGTATATGATAAAACGCGTCAAGTGAAACCGCGTTAGGCGGGGTAATACTGTGTGTATATATATATATATATATATATATATATATATATATATGTAAATTGTAATTTACATATTCATATTATGCTACAGCGCCCACAAAACATGAGAAACGTTTGAGTCCCCCAGTAGAGATGTCCGTTCTCTATCCACTCCAGGATGTCCTAGTCCTCCGTTTTCTTTTTGTGTACTCGCTCAGGGACTCAAGTATTTCTGTATATAACACAGGATGATAAGGGAATTTGAAATTATGAGTGAATGAATTTATTTTACAGTGATCAATTAACATAGTATTGATGTGTTTAAGTAGTAGTATTCACTCACTCTAAACCACGAATTCCATTCATACAGAGAGAGAGAGAGAGAGAGAGAGAGAGAGAGAGGCCAAGCGCTCTGTTTACATCACACACATAAATATTACATAAATTATTTCTGCAATTCTTCACAAACAAAACACATAAATCAATTGAATATGTGATGTCGAACGTGAACTGTAAACACTGTGTGTGATGTAAAGAGAGCGCGGGTCTAAAACGCTATGTAATTTGATTTTCTCTTTTATTTAAAATTTTACAATTTACTTATAATATATAGGTATACTGTATACATAAATATTACATACATTATTTCTGCAATTGTTCACAAACAAAACACATAACTCAATTGAACATGTGATGTCGAACGTGAACTGAAGCCATAACAACCGTTCGAGTGGAATCGCGTTAGAGCAAACGAGTTCGCGTTTTATAAATATCGTTCCTCAATTCATAAATCGCGTTAGAGCAAATTCGCGTTGTCAAAACACGCGTTATAGCAGAACTCACTGTAGTTTGTAACTCACCATCTTTTTGTGGCATCTTCTGTGATCTTACCTAAATTTTTATTAATGGAGCTTGGGGAAGTCCCCGCAGGGGAGGGGTCCAGGAGGGGGGTCTAGGGTGTCCATGCTCCCCTTTTCAACCCTTTAAGACTGGGGACAGGTTGTACCATATTTACTTCACCCCTAGTTGTGAGAACAATATAATTACACATTAGTAGGTGGGTGGGTAATCTGTGATTACCTCAGGGAGTTGTGACCCTGCCCTGCCTTGCCTTGCCAGTTAAAGTGGGTTGGCATTTGGAAGGGTTTCCAGTTATAAAACTTAAAATTTAAACATGCCTAATGGCAAAGAGGAAAACAATGCTATCAGACAATCTTGGCTAACCCACACAAGAGTGGAAAATGGTAATAAAATGTTGAGATGATGACAAACACACGAGTGCTATGTCTTTCCAGGTTGTATGTTGGGATGTCTATGATGCACTCTGAATTTAAATTGTTAAAGAAAATAAAAAGGTTTGCATTTAAAGTCAATTGCCAATTATAAAAGAAACTGCAAGGAAAAGTGGGATAAATTTTTGAGTCAACAGTGGCCAAAGAATGAAGAGTTATATTCTGTAAACTACACTCAGTCATTTATCATAGAAGCCACTGTCACTTGACTTGAAATTACAGTATATTTTTCCACATCAGGTGGTAACCTTAGTTAATTATGAGAGGCTTGTTAAGTAATGTCAAAAGAAGAGCATTAATCTTGCTGTGACTGACCTGGATTGGCCAACTTACTTGACTTTGACCAGAAGCTGCCTATCAACTTTGTTATGACGCATGTGTCTGTGTGAGAACATCTTCATTAATATTTTACCATTTACAAGGTATATAAATGTTTTTCATTAGGTTATATGTTGGTATTGTATTTATATTACATATCTATATATTGTACAGCTTTATACTGTACACTCTCAACAAAAATTTCTCAAACACCTGGGGACAATAGATGTGAGAATGAGCAGAATGGGAATTGTTCTCTCGGAATGGTTTCTGATTCTTTGTTCATTTTTCAGATTGCAAAGTGCTTATAGCATTTGAGAAGTTTTTGGTGAGAGTGTACATCTAAAAGTGGTACGGTGTTCTGGTAGATAATGATTACTTTATTTTGCTTTATACATATTTAGTTACATTATTTGAAGAAAAGTTGATATGCTAAGTTTAGTTGGTAGTTAAAGGTTAGGTTAGGTTGTGAAAGGTTGACCCTGTTATTTCAGTTAAGCAAACTTAGATTTAGTAAAGAGATGCATGAGTCTAAATGTAGAGGGAAGGAGAGCAATGGGTAGACCGAGAATGACAGTTAAGAACCTAATGAGAGCAGCTGGAAGCGACCGTGCAGTATGAAGAGCTGCCATCAGGTAATCATAGCTAACTTACATTAACGTAGAAAATGGCAGTACAGTGACCTCACGAGTTTTGCAGTTGCTTTGTTTTGGGAACCCCGCACGGAACTACTGAATCGCGGAACTCACAATATATGTTTGCATGTTAAAGTACTTGTTCGTTCTGGTAGCCATGCCAAAGTCCCTCTTTTTTGCCATAAAACACTGCTATAATATGACATAGAAATAAAGAAAATATACCTGAAGGATAAAACTATAAAATAAGAAAAATAATGAGTGGAATGGAATTATGTGTAGGGAAGTACAGTAGGTACGGTAGGTAGGGCAGTTGAAGGTGGAATGACTTGGCAAAAGTTTCCCCTCTGGGAGACTTCCATCAGCCTTATCCCATTAAAACGGCACTATGTAATTTCACCATAATTCCCACATTATTTAGGTTCATTTGGTGCTGGATTAATAAAACCTTGTCGTAAATAATAAATTTTCACATAAAAAAATTCCTACACTCAACCCAGATGAGTTATTGTGTCGTATTAAGTTCCTGGTAATATGTTTACATAGACGAACAGCTGACCAGCCAGCCAACCAGGGAAGGAGCTATTTATGTAATATAGAACTAATTTTTATTACTGGATTTTATATGTACAGGTTGTACCTCTCTAGTCCGGCATTCTGTGGTCCGGAACGATTTTAGTTTGTCCAATAGGTAGATAGGCAGCTTTTTTTTGTTTTTTTTTTGTTTTTTTGTTTTTTGTTTTTTTTCTTCCTTATCTGAATTATTATTATTATTACAGGAGTATTAAATTTTTGCCCCTCAGGCCCCAATGTGGGTCAGTGACCTATGCCCGGGTGGGCTAATCCCCTTAAAAAAAAAAAGCAGCGGGAAATTAAGGTTTGTTTACATCCGGCAGTTCGGCTGCTCTCTCTCTCTGCTTGTCTATACAGAGTACAACATTTAACCCTTCAATATATATGAGCAGTAAATAAGTGTTGCTTTCATATTCTTATGTAGAGTAATGACGATATATTTTCACATGTGCGCACTTACATACGAGCAGTCTCACTTTTTTTTTTACCATTAATGGTTAGCTACTTATATTGTTCCATTTATTAACATTAAATAACATTACAGGTACTTCAAGCAACCATATTCATTTTTTACATTAATTTTACTACAGCTAAACTCAGGGTCTTATTTTCTTCAGTTTTATATGTAGAACCAATCAGTCACTGGTTTCGTAAGCTTTAACATAAACAATGCCGGCAGCCGTCTCGTCTCCTCTAATATTCCACGTATTATTAATAAATTGTATTGTTAATTTTGCACACACGTACATTAATTCAATAAAAACAAATTCAGAAACATTAATTAAAATATATATGAACAGTAAATAAGTGTTGCTTTCATATTCTTATGTAAAGTAATGACGATATGTTTTCACGTGTGCACATGCGCACTTACATATGCGATCTCTCTTTTTCTTTACCATTATCGTTAGCTACTTCTATTGTTCCATTTATTAACATTAAATAACATTACAGTACTTAAAACAACCATATTAATTTTACTACAGCTACAACCAAGGTCTTGTTTTGTAATCAACGAAAACAATGCTGTGTCATTTCCTCGTGTTTTAATTTTCTACGTATTATTAATGAATTGTATTGCTCATTTTGCACACAAACATTAATTCAATAAAAAAGACATTCAGTAATAAACAATAATGAATCTTTTGTACATAAGAGAAATGACGCTGTTTACACGATTATGCACGTCGTCTGCACGTTGGCGGGCCGTTCAAACCCATCGAAATTCAAGTTTCCGCCGTCAAAATTTTTATTTATTTATTTTTTTGTGTGTTCCAATAAAATACATTAAGAATTAAAAACTCGCGAAATTTGAGAAGCTACTATATGACATTTAACCCTTCAATATGTCTTCAAAGAGACCATGATGCAGAGAAACTGGTGCTAGTGCTTCCAGGCATAAGCACAAGTCACTATCTATCCAGGAAAAGGGTGAATTTCCATGGTCCGGCAATTTCCATGGTCCGGCACCGGTCAGGTCCCGAGGTTGCCGGACTAGAGAGGTACAACCTGTAGTGTATTCCTCAATAATGATAATAAATGAATGTGTTATAAACAGTTTCGAAGTTACACAAATGATTTATTAACACCAAACTTCTATATTAATTTACCTCATTTACCTAATGGTCCCCACTAAAGGTGGCATGGTGAGGGATGGTGGTCAGTGGCCTGTGTAGGAACCCTCCATTGTCCTTGATAATTTTGTCAAGGGCTATTTTGAAGCCCAGTACTGTTCTTGATTCCACAACTTGGGCTGGTAGACCATTCCACAAGTTTACCAGCCTCTGTGTGAGAATATTTCCTTATATTCACTCTACACGATAACTTGGCGTGCTTGTAGTTATGTCCTCTTATGTTAGTAGTGCATGACATTACAAAGAAATGTCCCAGGTTCACCTTTTCCATCCCTTTTATGATTTTGAATGTTTCAATGAGATCTGCCCTATTGTGTCTTGTCTGAAAGGTTGTTAGTCCTAAAGCCCTTAGTCTACTTGGATTATTGAATTGACATAGTTCTGGAATCATCTTAGTTGCTTGTGTTGCACCTTTTTTAAGGGATGTTAGATCTTTCTGGAGGTAGGATTTCCATGCCTATATGTACAGTAGTATTCCAGACTGGGACGTACTAGAGATTTGTACAGTTGAAGGAGCATTTTTCTATCTTTGTGTTCAAAGGTATGCTTTACAATTCCCAAATCTCAATTTGCTTTCCTCACTGCTGCCCAACTATCATTCACTGAAGGTGGCACAGGATCTTTCTACTTATTAGTAGTATCCAGGACAATGTTATGAATAGAAAAGTTGTGCTTAGGGTTATTATATCCTACATATAGGATCTTGCATTTTGCAATGTTAAAGAGCATTTGCCAATCTCTGGACCATTTCAACAACTCATTTGGGTCTTTCTGCAATGTTGAGACATCGTCTTGACTTGTCATCCAGAAAGTTGACAATGTGGATTGATAAATTTTCATCTATGTTGTTTATGTAGATCACAAACCGAAACCTTTTTTCCATTCAGAGTGTATTCCATTTATTACCATTCTTTGTTGCCTGTCTTCGAGCCAGTTGTTAATCCATGTTAAAATCTTGCCTGTGATGCCATGTGCCTGGATCTTAAAGGCTAGTTATGTATGTGGAACTTTATAAACGCCTAGGAGAAATCCATGTATACTCTTTTTTTGACAAAATCCGATATAATGAACTCTCGATTTAGCAGAAGGAATTTTTTCCGTTAATTTTCACTCAATTTGGTTAACTAGTTCGCTAAATCGAGATTAATTTTATTAATACATTCACACCCACGGAGACACCTCAGACACATGATATGTACATAGTAACATTAGAAACATTATTGATGGCTTACCTTAAATTAGAAGGTTCAGTGTTTGTTTTAAATTTTTTCGATAATTTCCAAACCTTATCCTTTTTTCCAATTGATAGCTGTACTCTTTTGACTTTCTACCCCACAACATTTCCTTTTTGAGACTTCTGAGAGACTTTCGGCATGATGTCTAAGAACAGTAGTTAGTTGACCTAGATGTAGACCGAGAAATAGCAGTGAAAAACACACGCTGTGGGAACAGGACTCAGACTGAGCAGATGTAAACAAACACCATGTGCCAAGAGGCACATTTAGCACAGAATTTAACAGAATCACACTTGATTTTGCGAACTAATTCGCTAAGACGAGCGAAAATAATGGAAATTCGATTTAGCAGAAATTTAACAGAATAATTTTTTTTTTTTTTTTTTTACGGGAATTAGCCAACCCGGGCACAGGTCAAACGACCCACAACGGAGCCTGGGGGGCGAAAAAAAAGAACGGAAAGAAATTGAAAATATAGAAAAAAAGGTTATACTGTATTAATCTACACCACGAAGATGCCGGAAAACCAGCTTTTTAAAATGAGACAGATTGTAAGAGCATGGAAACACAGAAGAAGGCAAAGCATTCCACAGTTTGGCTGTGTGAGGAAAGAAGGAGGTACTATAACGGGTTATTTTCGTGTGACCGATATCCACAGAGAAATGGTGGGCACCGCGGCAAGACGTGTTACGAACCCACGGCCTTACCGGCGGTACACAGGATGCCAAATCCACTGAACATTGCCCGTTAAAGTACCTGTAAAAGAGAGAGAGAGTGAAGCAACATTGGGGCGAAGAGAAAGGGGAGAGAGATTGTCGACTAAAAGAGGAGAGTTAATAAGACGAAATGCCTTTGATTCCATCCTATCTAATAGTTGGACAGAAGAAGAGCCACCCCAGATATGAGAGCAGTACTCCAAGTTAGGACAAATGAATCCCTTATATACTTGGAGCAACTGCTCAGGAGTGAAATAGCTGCGGCATCTGTACAGCATTCCCAACTTTCGGGAGGCAGCTTTAGTTATACTAAGGATGTGTGATTTCCAGGACATATTGAACGACTCTTCTCCATTGCTGGCAAACTCTTCAGGCCAGAAAGGTGCAATTTAAGCAATAAAAGATTTGAGCAACTTATGATGATCAGATGCAATCCTCAGTAACTTGGACTCATTCATATTTTGTTTACTAATACAAAGAATTAAACCATTTGAACTTTTGGTTGGTAAAGAATGTGATTGGTTTGTGTGGTAGAGCATTTTTGATTAAAAATAAAGTGGTTTGTGTGGTAGAGCATTTTTGATAAAAAATAAAGAAAATAATTTGAAACATCAAATTTTTATTTCTTTCCATTAGATTAATGGTAGATTAAAATTGATTTTGAATTGATAAGCATTTGAATTGAATTGAATGAAATATCACCCAAAATGAATAGAATTGGAATTGAAAAGCTTGTGAATTGAATTGGAATTGAAAAATTCTTTTTTACGAACGAATTGAATTGGAATTGATTAATTCAAATTTTATTCTGAATTGGAATTGAACTGAATTGACAAAAATGAATTGACCCCATCTCTGGTTGTAACTTAAAAAATTGTATGCTACTGTTATGCAGAGGCATAATTTGGTATAATAATGTTTGTAAACTAGGTGTTTTGAGTATTTTCTGTTCCAAACAGCAGTTATTTTGGCAAGTTTAGGGAAATTGTCTTGTTGATGTACAGTCCTGCGCCAGTTAACGTCCAACCGAACAATGTCCGATCGCATATACGTCCGTGCCCCCCAAATAAACACTTCCGTGACAAATCCTGGACCACCACTCCACGACCCCCTGACAGAGACACGACGATCCTTCCCATACTGGCCAGATATTATGTGTTAAAGGAATATCCTTCCTTTGGCTTTAGTAAGTATTTGCCTCCATGTGTAATGTTAACCTACATCTATTGAGGATAAAATCTTTTACCTGCAAATTGACAATAACACATTTGCTGTAATCAGACATTCTAGTTGCCTCAACAATTGCAACCCTAGTTGCAACTGGGGTTGCAATTTAAAATTCTGTGTCATTACTAAGGAATAACGAAGTCTCTGGTGCACTCTAAGATTGAGAGAAAACGGAGGACTCAGGCGCCCTGAAGCGAGAGAAAACGGACTCATATGATGGGGGACACAAGCACTCACACATGCCACTCATACTGACAGACTTGACAAGTTTTACCAACCATTAGTTGTGTGTGTTATCTAGTGAATTTAGTCAATATTGTACAGTACAAGTACACTGCAATACAGTGGTCCCTCGGATAACAATGGACCTAAGTGCAGACCTGTACTGTACATGCACTAAATGATTACGGTACTAAAATTGTTATGTCTATTGCAAATATAGCTTGTTTATACAGGTATTCAAATAAATCAATATCTTACAAGAATCCCAGCAATGTAAGTTATATTCACCCAGGTCGTTTGGGTGGCAAATTATGAGAAGAGCTTAGTCACTCTTAAGGAATGATAAATAAACACGCAGGTCTTCAGCGCCAACTGTCAAATCATATCGCCTCACCTCCCACAGAAAGACCCAAATGAGTTGTTGAAATGGTCCAGAGATTGGCAAATGCTCTTTAACATTGCAAAATGCAAGATCCTACATGTAGGATATAATAACCCTAAGCACAACTTTTCTATTCATAACATTGTCCTGGATACTACTAATAAGTAGAAAGATCCTGTGCCACCTTCAGTGAATGATAGTTGGGCAGCAGTGAGGAAAGCAAATTGAGATTTGGGAATTGTAAAGCATACCTTTGAACACAAAGATAGAAAAATGCTCCTTCAACTGTACAAATCTCTAGTACGTCCCAGTCTGGAATACTACTGTACATATAGGCATGGAAATCCTACCTCCAGAAAGATCTAACATCCCTTAAAAAAGGTGCAACACAAGCAACTAAGATGATTCCAGAACTATGTCAATTCAATTATCCAAGTAGACTAAGGGCTTTAGGACTAACAACCTTTCAGACAAGACACAATAGGGCAGATCTCATTGAAACATTCAAAATCATAAAAGGGATGGAAAAGGTGAACCTGGGACATTTCTTTGTAATGTCATGCACTACTAACATAAGAGGACATAACTACAAGCACGCCAAGTTATCGTGTAGAGCGAATATAAGGAAATATTCTCACACAGAGGCTGGTAAACTTGTGGAATGGTCTACCAGCCCAAGCTGTGGAATCAAGAACAGTACTGGGCTTCAAAATAGCCCTTGACAAAATTATCAAGGACAATGGAGGGTTCCTACACAGGCCACTGACCACCATCCCTCACCATGCCACCTTTAGTGGGGAGCATTAGGTAAATGAGGTAAATTAATATAGAAGTTTGGTGTTAATAAATCATTTGTGTAACTTCGAAACTGTTTATAACACATTCATTTATTATCATTATTGAGGAATACACTACAGGTTGTACCTCTCTAGTCCGGCAACCTCGGGACCTGACCGGTGCCGGACCATGGAAATTGCCGGACCATGGAAATTCACCCTTTTCCTGGATAGATAGTGACTTGTGCTTATGCCTGGAAGCACTAGCACCACTTTCTCTGCATCATGGTCTCTTTGAAGACATATTAAAGGGTTAAATGTCGTATAGTAGCTTCTCAAATTTCGCGAGTTTTTAATTCTTAATGTATTTTATTGGAACACAAAGAAATAAATAAATAAAAATTTTGACGGCGGAAACTTGAATTTCGATGGGTTTGAACGGCCCGCCAACGTGCAGACGACGTGCATAATCGTGTAAACAGCGTCATTTCTCTTATGTACAAAAGATTCATTATTGTTTATTACTGAATGTCTTTTTTATTGAATTAATGTTTATGTGTGCAAAATGAGCAATACAATTCATTAATAATACGTAGAAAATTAAAACACATGAGGAAATGACAGCATTGTTTTCGTTGATTACAAAACCAGTGATTGACTGGTTCTACATATAAAACTGAAGAAAATAAGACCTTGGTTGTAGCTGTAGTAAAATTAATATGGTTGTTTTAAGTAATGTTATTTAATGTTAATAAATGGAACAATAGAAGTAGCTAACGATAATGGTAAAGAAAAAGAGAGATCGCATATGTAAGTGCGCATGCGCACACGTGAAAACATATCATCATTACTTTACATAAGAATATGAAAGCAACACTTATTTACTGTTCATATATATTTTAATTAATGTTTCTGAATTTGTTTTTATTGAATTAATGTACGTGTGTGCAAAATTAAAAATACAATTTATTAATAATACGTGGAATATTAGAGGAGACGAGACAGCTGCCGGCATTGTTTATGTTAAAGCTTACGAAACCAGTGACTGATTGGTTCTACATATAAAACTGAAGAAAATAAGACCCTGAGTTTAGCTGTAGTAAAATTAATGTAAAAAAATTAATATGGTTGTTTGAAGTACCTGTAATGTTATTTAATGTTAATAAATGGAACAATATAAGTAGCTAACCATTAATGGTAAAAAAAAAAGTGAGACTGCGCGTATGTAAGTGCGCACATGTGAAAACATATCGTCATTACTCTACATAAGAATATGAAAGCAACACTTATTTACTGCTCATATATTGAAGGGTTAAATGTTGTACTCTGTATAGACAAGGTAGGAGAGAGAGAGAGAGAGAGAAATGAATCCGTCGGATGTAAACAAACCTTAATTTCGCCGCTATTTTTTTTGGGGGTTAGCCCACCCTCAAGCATAGGTCACTGACCACATTAGCCTGAGGGCAAAAATTTAATAATTCTGTAATAATAATAATAATTCAGATAAGGAAAAAAAAAAAAAAAAAAAGCTGCCTATCTACCTATTGGACAAACTAAAATCGTTCCGACACGGGAGTTTCCGGACCACAGAATGCCGGACTAGAGAGGTACAACCTGTACTGTACTCAGTGTTTAATGCCCTGCCGTTTGAACCTGTTTTGTTCGTACTCCATGCTTTGCTGTTATCCCCCGTTTATCAATAAATTAGCTTAACATTTAGTTTTCAGGAATACAGTGAGTTCTGCTATAACGCGTGTTTTGACAACGCAAATTTGCTCGAATGCGATTTATGAATTGAGGAACGATATTTGTAAAACGCGAACTCGTTTGCTCTAACGCGATTCCACTCGAACGGTTGTTGTGGCTTCAGTTCACGTTCGACATCACATGTTCAATTGAGTTATGTGTTTTGTTTGTGAACAATTGCAGAAATAATGTATGTAATATTTATGTATACAGTATACCTATATATTATAAGTAAATTGTAAAATTTTACATAAAAGAGAAAATCAAATTACATAGCGTTTTACACCCGCGCTCTCTTTACATCACACACAGTGTTTACAGTTCACGTTCGACATCACATATTCAATTGATTTATGTGTTTTGTTTGTGAAGAATTGCAGAAATAATTTATGTAATATTTATGTATACAGTAAACCACTCACAAGGTCCTACAGTACCACTAATTATTTTATACTGAAACTTACGTTTGGGAAGCTGGATTAAAATGAAGATTACCGGTATATTAAAATAATAAAAATGTATTATAAACCAGTCTAACATACCGTAATAAATGCAGCTGCTATTATCATCCCCCCCCACCCCCATTTGCCAGTGACAAGAAAGGGAAAGTGACCTTGACTGTGACCGCCTGTAGCTATTTTTAGCCGTCCTTGTGTTCGGAGGTGGTCAGTAATGCATATCTGTATATTTACTGATCATAATACTTATCTCTTATAAATAATTCATTTAAAATTTATTTTTTTGCAAAGAATATTCAGTAAATGACTGCATTAATTCTTGAAACTACCTACAGTGGTAAATTTAGGATATAAATAATGAACAGAAGTCACGTCATGGATTCGGAGTTTGGTCCTTAACGATCACCATAAATGTAGCCTGCCTTTTTCGCGAAACACTTATATAAATTAAAGAAAATACTTGCAGTATATTTAATATACAGCATTACAGTATATTATATATAAATAAATAAACAAATAAATTCAAATTCCCTTATCATCCTGTGTTATATACAGAAATACTTGAGTCCCTGAGCGAGTACACAAAAAGAAAACGGAGGACTAGGACATCCTGAAGTGGATAGAGAACGGACATCTCTACTGGGGGACTCAATCGTTTCTTATGTTTTGTGGGCGCTCCAGCATAATATGAATAATATGTAAATTACAATTTACTTATACAGGTATATATATATGTAAATTGTAAAAATTTAAATAAAAGAAAAAGTAAATACGTAGCACTTAAAGTGTACTGTACAGTACAGTGCTGTGGCTTGGCGCGGGGTTATGCAGTGTTTACAGTTCACGTTCGACATCACATATTCAATTGATTTATGTTTTGTTTGTGAAGAATTGCAGAAATAATTTATGTATTATTTATGTATACAGTATACCTGTACAGTATATGTAAAATGTAAAATTTTAAATAAGAGAAAAACAAAATACATAGCGTTTTAGACCCGCGCGCTCTGTTTACTCCACACTTTGTTTGAAACACGTGTGAAGTTTTTAAGTGTCCTCAGTGAATTCTGATTACTGTTTCTCCAATTTTGTGACTATGGTAAAGAAGAATATCTCTGGGAAGCACTCTGGTGATCGCATTTCCGATGGTGATCGTAAAAGAAAGGCTATAACACTTGAAGAAAAGCTTGATGTTTCATGACTCCTCAGCCTCAACATCAACCTTCTCCCCCATCAAGTTATATTCATATTTTTTCAAGGAAAAGTGTAACATTTACTCTATGATTTCATTATTAGATATGAATGTAACATTTATTTAGACTGTGCTATCCTTTGTGTTAGGCTAACTACGAAATTTTTTTTCGATTTGGAGTAATCTGCACCTAACCCTATTTTCTCCATAAGCCCTGTTATTTCTGTTACACGAATTTCTATAACACAATGTTTTACAAGAACACAACTATCGCGTTATAGCAGAACTACCTGTACAACCCCCATCAATAAACGAGGGATACCAGTACAGCACTTATGTCGTGGCACATTCACCAAATAAAGAGAATTTGAGTCATTTGTACAGTGGAGTCACGATAATTTGCAAAATACTGTACAGTTGGGTCTTCATTTACGCGGTCAATTGAACCCGCGGAGTGCCGCGTAAAACAAGAAACGTGTAAATGAAATAACAGAACATATGAGATTAATTGAAATAGAGACTGGGCCGACCCCCAAACTCCACTTTTTCCGACAATACCGACACAATACCTACATTGTAGTAAAAATAACATCTTAATTTTATGATGGTATGCACACACAATTAATATATAAGAGAAATACAGTCACCACTTAATGTCCATTCAAATAATGGACTCAACCTCCCCCCCCCCCTCTTCCCACGTTCGCTGGCTCCTCCCTCTCTGAGAAATGTTTGGGAAAAAACACTAGGCTTACATCTTTAGTAATAAATAATACCTCAGACTAAAGTTAGGATAATATAATTGACATTGCTGGATTCCTCGCAAGACCAGGAATATTTTGAATATAAACGTCATATATTTTGCACAAAAGATAAAATTTGGCTCTTTCTAATGAAAATTCTTACATTGGATCTAAAATTTGTTTGGATAATGCAAATTCCATGATGTTTATATTTAAAATAATCACAATCTTATAAGAATTCCAGCAATGTAAATTATATTCTGGCTGGGTAATTTGTATGAATTTTATGAGCTAAGACAAATATCTTCAGCAAATACAGGTGGCCTATCAAAAATCCAGCAACCTCGGGACCTGAGGAGTGCCGGATTTTCGAAAAAGCCGGAAATCTGATGGTTATATTTGCTGTATAAGTTTAACAGAAAATGACTACCTGTACAGTCCTTTAAACAAAGAAAATTAAACACTTAAGTTAGGATAATATAATTGACATTGCTGGATTCCTTGTAAGACCAGGAATATTTTGAATATAAATGTCATATATTTTGCACAAAAGATAACATATTTATTCAGAGTAAACATTATATCTAAAATTTGTATGTCTAATGCAAAATCTATGATATTTAATATTCAAAATGATCTTCAAATTGTAAGAATTCCAGCAATGTAAATTATTTTCTGGCCTGGTAATTTGTATGAATTTTATGAGCTAAAACAAATATCATCAGTTAATAAAAAAAAAAATATTCTTCACACCGTGCCAGATGGTCCCTCCCTACCAGATAAATGTGTGGGAAAACCAGACTATTTACCTTTTAGTAATAAATAATACCTCAGACTGAAGTTAGGATAGTATAATTGACATTGCTGGATTCCTTGTAAGACCAGGAATATTTTGAATATAAATTTCATATATTTTGCACAAAAGATAACATATTTACTCAGAGTAAACATAATATCTAAAATTTGTATGTCTAATACAAAATCTATGATGTTTATATTCAAAATGATCATCAAATTGTAAGAATTCCAGCAATGTAAATTATATTCTGGCCGGGTAATTTGTATGAATTTTATGAGCTAAAACATATATCTTCATTAAATAAACAAAGAAATATTTGAAAATGCGCTCTGAAATCCATGCCGGAAAACTGAAGGTTCCGGTTTATCGGTTGCAGGATTTTTGATAGGCCACCTGTAAACAAATTATACTTCACCCAGACACTATCTGTCAATCAAAATCCCCCACCTCCGCTCCCCTCCTCTTCCCACGCTCGCTGGGTCCCTCCCTCCCTCCCTACCCCCCACCTTCCCTCCCTACCAAAGAAATGTTTGGGTGAAAACACTGGGCTTACATTTTTAGTAATAAATAATACCTCAGACTAAAGTTAGGATAATATAATTGACATTGCTGGATTCCTTGCAAGACCAGGAATATTTTGAATATAAACATCATATATTTTGCACAAAAGATAAAATTTTGGCTCTTTCTAATGAAAATTCTTTCATTAGACCTAAAATTTTTATGTCTAATGCAAATTCCATGATGTTTATATTTAAAATTATCACAATCGTATAAGAATTCCAGCAATGTAAATTATTATCTGGCCTGGTAATTTGTATGAATTTTATGAGCTAAAACAAATATCTTCAGTAAATAAACAAATTATACTTCACCCGCATAAATGACCAAATTACCGCGTAAATCAAGCATTTCAATTCTGGCATGGCACCACGTAAATGACAAAATGCGTAAACCAAATCCATGTAAATCCAGACTCAACTGTACAGGGTACCTGTACCTCTTATTTATTTTTCACTGTCAAAAACCATAAAAGTTGAGGAAATATCATTTCATTGCTCTAATGTGACTTAGAAATAAAGAAAATACAATATAAATATAATGCCAATGCTCTAATGTTACTTACAAATAAGAAAATGTAATATAAACTACAAAATAAGACAAAATGAAGAGTGGGAATGATTTCTGTGTGAGGGACGAATGGCAGGTGGCTGGCTGCACCAAATGGAAATTCCCCAAGCTATGACCTCTTTACAACAACAGTATGCAGTTTTACCATAATTCCCATGTTATTTAGATTAATTTGGTGCAGGGTTCTTAAAAAATCTAATAAAATAATCATTGTTCCCAAAAAGAAAAAATCCTACACACCCTCAATGAGTTTTTGAGTTGTATTAAGTGGTATGTGTACATCATAGGCAAACAACTGACCAGCCAGCCAGCCAGCCTTAGCACCATTTTGTTGGAATGGTGTCACCCAGAGGATGATTATGTAATATAAAACTACTTACTTTAGATACAATAGCCATGTTTTACTGTATTTTTTCCTGTATGGGTATACCCTGATAACCAACGTATATGCGGCCAATGAAAAATCAATGGACAGTGAGTCGACGGTTTTCAAAGCAATTATCCCCACAAGAATATAACAAATTCATGACGTTAAGGACCAGCCACCCCTAAAAAACTCCCATCCATCCTTAATATATCTCTGTTGTTCAGACTGTCAAGCAAGACAAAAAATATACCTAGAAAGCAAGCATAAATTGAGACTGATATTCACAGTGTTGAACCATTGAGTTCACGTTGAGTCATCATTCCTCCCCTCAGCCAGCCTCTCTGGCTGAAGAGTTGGCTTATGCTTTGGCCATAGTTTCTGTCATTAAGAGTCTTAAAAATACTGTCCCCCCACACATTTCGAAAACAATTTCGGGCAAGTGGAAATTTCTCTGGGCTAACAGAAAATTTTCAGATTCAGCAGACCTGCAACACTATGCTAATATTCCATGCCTGTAAACCTTTTCTATATGGTTACTGGAGAAATACAGCTATATGTGGACATAATAAATGGCTTGTCTCATAATAAAATATTTTTTAGGTTATTATATTGTGGGAGGGAGGAGGGAGAGAAGGATAAAGTGAGACATTACCTTCGATACAATGAATCCATTTATTCTCAAGTGAAAATACAAATTATATATTATACTGTACAGGTTGGACCCCACTAATCTGGGACCCGATGGTTCGTTACAGTATTTGAACCTGGCTTTCGTTAGTTTCCAAGACTGCTTTTTCTGCTAATCTACTTATTTCTGTGTCACAGTACAATAAACTTAGTGCCATAGCACTAACACTGTCATAAAGAGGTCCAATAAGCCTGGGCTAGATTTATGCTGATTTAAGTTGTATTGGTTCTGTACCCGTAATAGTACATTTTATGCATTAATTTGCCCTTTTTCTCTCTCTTTTTTTTTTTTAACCTCAGCTTCAATGGTTTGGAATTTTCGCTAATCCAGAACCGGCGTGGTCCCAAGCTTCCCGGATTAGGGAGGTCCTACCTGTATTTTATCTGTTATTGAAGACTTTATATTATTTATGATGAATCGTATGCAATAAGAGGTTGATCATAGTAGAATATAATAATAATGAATTAATAATATTCAGGTTGAAAGCTGTCCATGACAGCAGGCAGTTGGTGGGTAGGGAAGAGATTACCTTCTGATGCAGGTTGTCCTATTATTTTGAAGTCATATTACAAATTATATACAGTGAGTTCTGCTATAACGCGTGTTTTGATAACACGAATTTGCTCTAACGCGATTTATGAATTCGGAACAATATTTGTATAACGCGAATGCTTGTTTGCTATAACGCGATTTTTGCTTACTATTTCTCCAATTTTGTGGTATTAACTGTGAATATAGTAAAGAAGAATATCTCCAAAAAGCGTTCTGATGATAGAATTCCCGGTGATTATCGTAAAAGAAAGGATATAACACTTGAAGAGAAGCTCGATGTTATCAACCTCAAAATCACCCTTCTCCCCCATCAAGTAAAGTGTTACATTTACTGTATGATTTCATTATTAGATATGAATGTAACATTTATTTAGACTGTGCTATCCTTTGTGTTAGGCTAACTACTAAATTTTTTCGATTTTGAGTAATCTGCACCTAACCCTATTTTCTCCATAAGCTCTGTTATTTCTATTACGCGATTTTCTATAACACGATATTTTACAAGAACACAATTATCGCGTTATAGCAGAACTACCTGTATTGTGTTTTTCTGTTATTTAATATATTACAGTTAACCCTCACTTTACGCGGTTAATGTAACCCGGAGGGTACCGCGGAAAGCGAGAAATGCGTAAAGTGAATAACATAACATATGGGATTAATTGAAATGGAGTCCAGGCCGATCCCCAAACTCCACTTTTTGACGACACATAACTATGTTGTAGTAAAAATAACATCTTAATTTTATGATGGTACATGCACACAATTAATACTTAAGAGAAATACAGAAATACAGTCGCCAAGTTAATGTCCATTCAAATAATGGACACGACTCCCTCCCCCCTCTTCTCACACTACACTGCTGGCTCTTCCCTCTCCGAGAAATTTTTGGGGGAAAACCAGGTATAGTAATAAATAATACCTCAAACTAAAGTTAGGATAATATAATTGTCATTGCTGGATTCCTTGTAAGACCAGGAATATTTTGAATATAAATGTCATATATTTTTCACAAAAGATAACATATTTACTCAGATTAAACATTACATCTAAAATTTATATGTCTAATGCAAAATCTATGATGTTTATATTCAAAATGATCATCAAATTGTAAGAATTCCAGCAATGTAAATTATATTCTGGCCGGGTAATTTGTATGAATTTTATGAGCTAAAACAAATATCTTCAGTTAATAAAAAAAAAATATTCTTCACGACACTATCTGTCAATCAAAGTACCCCACCTTGCCTCCCCCCTCTTCCAACCGCGCGGTCAGTCCCAACCCTCCCCCCCACCCCCCACCAATCCTCCCTTCAAGAGAAAGAGTGGGTGAAAAAAATAAATTTTAACATTTTGTATTAAATAATACCTCAGATTAAAGTTAGGATAATATAATTGACATTGCTGGATTCCTTGTAAGACCAGGAATATTTTGAATATAAACGTCATATATTTTGCACAAAAGATAACATACTTACTCAGAGTGAACATTTTATCTAAAAATTTTATGTCTAATGCAAAATATATGATGTTTATATTCAAAATGATCATCAAATTGTAAGAATTCCAGCAATGTAAATTATATTCTGGCCGGGTAATTTGTATGAATTTTATGAGCTAAAATAAAAATCTTCAGTTAATAAAAAAAAAAAATATTCTTCACACGGTAACAGATGGTCGGTCGCCGGTCCCTCCCTCCCTCCCCCCACCAACGTCCCTACTAGATAAATGTGTGGGAATACCAGACTGTTTACCTTTTTAGTAATAAATAATAAATCAGACTAAAGTTAGGATAATATAATTGACATTGCTGGATTCCTTGTAAGACCAGGAATATTTTGAATATAAATATCATATATTTTGCACAAAAGATAACATATTTACTCAAGAGTAAACATTATATCTAAAATTTGTATGTCTAATGCAAAATCTATGATGTTTATATTCAAAATGATCATCAAATTGTAAGAATTCCAGCAATGTAAATTATATTCTGGCCGGATAATTTGTATGAATTTTATGAGCTAAATTAAAAAAATTATACTTCACCCGTGTAAAGGGGTACACCCACCGCGGAATGTGAGCATCCTGGGTTCTGGCAGGGCACCGCGTAAACGTGGAAACGCGGAATGTGGGACCGCGTAAAGTGAGGGTTGACTGTATATTATTTACAAAAAAACATACACAATAAGGGGCTGGTCATAAAACTATACAATAATGAATAAAATAAATCAACAAACCGGTAAATACGGCATGGCTAGTACTACCCCCAGAGCCAACCCCCTCCATGGGCAGGGAGCCTCTTCTCTTGTTATTTGTCTTATCTTTTATTTTGAAGTTAAATTATATGCTGTACTGCATTGTATTTTGTTCTATTTAATACTGTATGTTATTTATGATGAAACATACAGTAAACCCTTGATAACTCAACACATATGGAGCTTTGCCAAGTTATCCCAAATTCCGACTTATCGAGGCAAAAATGCAGCAATAAAAAATAATCGACCCATATACAGTAATATCTCCGTTATCCGGAATCCCTTAAACCCGGAAATCTCCGATAGTCGGAATTGAAATTTGCTCGGAAAATCATTCCCAAGGCCGGAATTTTCCAAAAATTTCCGGCTTTGGGAACAAATCTTTTGAGGTTGAAAATCAAGAGAATTTTCTGAAAATGTCTTGACTAAAGATGAAAGTTAAAGTATTTTTGGGGGGAACCTGACCTGACTCAATGTCAGGTGGAGGTAGGGTGTGGGATTAGTGGTCTGATATTACTGACCTTCTGATGGAATATCAGGTCACCCTTTCTTCAGTGGGGGGATTAGTGGGTCTCATGACCTGAAGGTGTCCTGATTAAACATGAAGCCTAAAGTATTTTGAGATTGTGATAAGTATAAGTATAAATGAGCAAAGTTTTATCCCTTCAACATTATACTGTACTCCATAACATTTTAAAATATGGAGTGAGAAAGCAGAAAGGTGTGGGTGATTAGAGAGATGGAGTGGAAAGGAGTGGTAACATGCACCAGTGTTGCTAAGCGATAAGCTCCTCAACAGCTGATCTTTTAATTCGCCTCCATGCAGTCACACAACAAGACCCTCACTGGATGCTTGTTGTCTTAATTCCAGTGTGTGTGTGTGTGTGCGCGCGCGCGCATGCGTGCGTGCATTTGCCAAGCACATTGTAGGATTTGAAGAAGTTGATGAAGAGTTTGTTCAAGAGTCAGGTGGTGAGGTGACATGCCAAAACATTTACACAGTACACACATTAACAGCACTACTAAACCATTGTCTTATAACATTTTACGTTATAATGTTTTTTTAATTGGTACATGATATTGCTCGACAGGGCTACTTTTGCACTTAGACAACTGATCAATGAATAAACCAGGGCATGTGGAGACTCATTATGCACTAGTGATGTCACAAAGCTTTGAAACTGCAACGACATAAATTATCACAACCTGTACTCAGGTGTACTAAATTAATTGCTAAAATTATTATGTCTGATGCAAACTAAGGGATGTTTATACTCAAATTAATTGCTATCTTACAAGAATTTCAGCAATGCAACTTATATTATCCTAAGTTAAGTCAGTGTCATTTTATAAGCAAAATATTAAAACCCCTTTGCCTTTCATAATCCTTGAGTAGGCATTAATCTCCCCTTCTCCCAGCCGGAGGGAGAAAGGTCTATTGGGGGGGTAAAAGTGACCATGACCCCCCCCCCCCCAAGTGTCACCTCACTGTGTCTTCCATCTGTCCTTGAACACTGGATAGACCGCCCAAACGGTTAATTCCCTTGTGTGTATGTGTGTGGAGTATGTGTGTGCATGTTTGTGTAACCAGTATAATTTACATACTGTATAATTTAGAGTAAGTAATTTGTAACCTACAACCATGAATGTATAATTATGAGCATTCATTATTCAGTGACCTTTAGAGGGTAGAGGTTTTTCAGGTTATGGCGCTTGGCGTGCGATTAAACACCCGGGATGTTTAGTCTTATCCGAGTGCCGCAGTATGATGCAACTCTCTCTCTAAGTACAGTGTAGTAGGTATTTCTTTATACACAAAATATACTGCTCATATTATGTGGTTATTGGATACTTTGCTTCACACTTGCAATGCATCAAGTATGTTAGATGGTTAGATAAGTAATACAGTTAACCCTCACTTTACGCGGTCCCACATTCCGCGTTTCCACGTTTACGCGGTGCCCTGCCGGAACCCAGGATGCTCACATTCCGCGGTGCGTGTACCCCTTTACGCGGAGAGCGGCTGGCGAGCCGCGCCATTTTTGGATCCAAACCTCCCGCCATCCACCATGTTGTGTAAGCTGCGCGAACATGGTGCGCACAAGGTCGCCTAGTCATCAAAACATTACCAGTTCTTCACCCGCCACCCACCACAGCCGGCCCAAGTTAGTGATAGTGATAATTATGGTGAGGATATGGACTTATATGGACTTTGGGGAGTTTGACAAAGAGGCCCTGCAAGCCTCTGTGGTGGATAGTGATACAATTGATACAAGTGACACAGGTGAGGGCCAATAATCTGCCCTCTGCCTCGGAACCAACCGCCCATCCCCGTGTGCCCAGCCATTTTTTCTACTAATGTAAGTGTTAAAAAACCTAATATTATTGATATTTCTCTTAATTATTAATTGTGTGTGCATACCATCATAAAGTTAAGATAATATTTTTACTACAACATAGTTGTGTGTCGTCAAAAAGTGGAGTTTGGGGATCGGCCCAGACTCCATTTCATTTAATCCCATATGTTATGTTATTCACTTTACGCGTTTCTCACTTTACGCGGGACCCTCCAGGTTACATTAACCGCGTAAAGTGAGGGTTAACTGTATATAGAAAATGGCACCGCCAGTTAAGAGTGATTCATGGGTCAACGGGATCATTTACCAGCCGGTAATTTATACACATAATGTAACACCGCAGACTGTTGTTCGGCAACATTCCACAGAGGTGACTACTTCCTCCTTCGAGAACCTTCTAGAAGCTTGACTCATAGATCCCTCTACTGGCAAGTGTGGGAATTACAGTATACGGGCGTGGCATAGTCAAGCCCCTTAGCTAGTCTTGAGCTGGACTCCATAGAGTAAAGATCTACGCCTGGACCACCTCAGTACAAGCTCGCCTAACACAAGAGCCTGCCTCAGTTCTAGCGCGACTCACACCGAGAACTCTTCAGTACTAGATCACGGGGCCAGCTTAATTAACTGTACAGTATTTAGATTTGTAAATATCACACTGTACATATACACCAATCTTGTGTATAATTAACCACTTTTATGGAAGATGTGTATGTCCAGATGGACAACACTTATCGACAGTCTCAGTCATCTTATTGATATCAACGAGACTCTAAATAAATACAAGCAAATTACTTTTAAGTGGGACTGTATACTGACAAGTACCACTCCTCACGGGCCTTACAAGTTGCAGGTCTACATGTGTGTGTGTGTCCAAATAAGGGATGTTTATACTCAAATTAATTGCTAGCTTATAAAAATTCCAGCAATGCAAGTTATATTCTCATAAGTCAAGTTAGTGATGTTTTATAAGCGTTACTCTCTCCTCCGTTTGTTGTGGGGGGGGGGGGTGACCGCCCCCCTCCCACAAAGGATCGCCTTACTGTTTGTCTAAAGTACTGACTCATTCATGATACAATAAAGTTTGTTTTTCATTAATTAGTACACATACGTTTCTGTAATATCTGTGTTTATTAATATATGTACCCGTCATATACAATACAGTATACTGTAGTACTATGTATATACCTCATAGGTAAAAAATAATGTCATTCAAGACATATTCAGGTCAAAAGATCCACTAATCCCCCCATCCAACACTGGGTGACCTGACGTTGCATCAGGTCAGGTTAGGTTAGTAACGTGACCCAATAATCTCCCACCCAACCTTCATTGCAAGTGTTAAGACATGATTAGTTATGTATTACAGTCAATTGAGTGAAGTGTGTAACAGATACGTGATCAATTGCCCAAGCGACTAACGAACCGATCAGTGATGAAGAGGATAAAAGTAACACAGCTCTATTCACACCCCTATCAAAAAGAGCTTTTACTGATTTTACTGACTCCAGTGTCAACATTTCTTAAATTTTTTTGTTAAAGAATGGAATTTCCATCACTATATCATATAGAAATATTTTGTTTAAGATATTTTATTGAAAACGTTTGGTAGAGAATTTATTAAGCATCATTATGGTATCAAATTCATCTCCCTATCACAATTAGCCACGCTTGAGTGAGGAGGGGGGGGGGAGGAGGACTGACAACGCGACCCTACCCCCCAAAAAGGTTTACTTCCATCAACACACCAACACCACCTAAACATCACATATGCACCCCTACATCACACACACAAACACACCCCCAACAACCACACACACACACACACACCCCAACACCACTCACACACCCCCAGCTAGGGAATTAAGACACATCTGCGTGTGTGTGACTATGGTAGCGAGTTAAATATCAGCTCTTGGGGAGCTCTTGGCAATGCTCATTTCCACTCCATCTCTCTATTTACCCACACCTTTCTGCTTTCTCACTCCATATTTTAAAATGTTATGTAACGTAATGTTGAAGGGATACAACTTTGCTCATTTATACAGGTACTTATGTCTGTACTTACCACAATCTTTCTAAAAATATTTTAGGTTTCGTGTTTATTAAAGACATCTGATTATTATTTTTGAGTGGATTTTCCAATTATTATTTATTTGTATGCATTTTGTGTGTGTGTCTACACACACACACACATAAAGGTAAAAGAAAAAATTGTCTTAAGGACAAACACATAAAGGGAATATATACATTTCTTTGAACACAAGTAAAATTGTAACCCCCTGTCCTCAAATGTTATTAGCGGATTTTTCGATTCACGAATTTCTCCCTGTATTTACTGTGTATCTACTTTGTTTGGGGATGTTCAGATAACAATTCTCTCACCATTACTAGCACCACCCACCAACATCCATCTCAAACAGCTGCCTATCACATGCCATCACCACCCTTCAAGAGTTATTTTATTCACTCCGTTATAAAATGACAAATGGGGATTTCAGGGTTAATCCCTCATTTCTCCATGACCCCCCTTTTCTGTTATTTTTTCATTCCCAGTACATAACTTCCTCCTGCTATACCCTGTTCCAAATTATGTTTCTAAGTCTTTTCTAGAGAATTATTATCTGTAAACACCAGCTAATTCTTCTCTCATTTGCATCTCTTATCCCTACCATTCAAATTATCTTTCTACTCTTTCTCTTCTGCTCTCTTTCTTTTTGCATCTTAACTCATTAAAATACTGAACTGTCATGATGATATTTCACATCCTTGACATTACTGTATTTTACTTCCACTAGCCCTCAGCCAGTCTTGTTCAAATACATTTTTTATTCTGACAGAAGTCATCAATTTTCCATTTAGCTCACGTACTTTGAATATTTCCCACATACATCTTCCAATTACCTGGTAGTTTTATCTATCAGATGCTTTTTCCAAATCCATAATGTCACAGACAAACTCTTCCTATTCTCCAGATACTTTTCATTCATATTCCCTAATTTAAATACTAAGTCCAAACATCTGCTTTCTTTTCTGAACCCACACTATTCTTCACCTAACACTTCAATACTGTAGCTGTATAAAAAAAATAAAAAACATAAACATAAGAGTGAAATGTAATAAGGGATTTTTTTTTTTCCAGAATGAAAGGCCACCACTGCTACCACCCATGCAACAGCTGGAAGACATGGGATTCACCAACCATGAAGTTAACCAGCGACTCCTTACTAAGTACAATAATGATGTATCCCGTGCTGTGGCAGAACTTATTGTTCTTAATGCTCAGTAGATCAACTGCTGTGCTAATATCTATTTTACCTTAGTTAATTCCTCAAAGAATTGAACTATGAATTGCAGTACTGTTCAACAATTATGTATAGTGATATGCTCATAAAGATGGCCCAGCATTTATTAATTATTTCATCTAAAGATATTGTTGCGGTGGTTAACATTTAAATGTGGTTGATTAGGAAGGATTTTACTTTGGCTGTATTATCAACGAGATGCTTGTAATGTAAGAAGAGCACTTTTTTATAAACAAAAATAAAAAAACATAGTAATACATCCCATTGTGGGACCATATTCATGCATAGCTTTTATATAGTTCTTTAGTTCTGGTGTTTTGAAAAAATATTTTTAATAGTTACTGGCTAAAATATAGCTATAAATATAGCATGATCCTGCTTATTATGATCCTTATGTTATGTACTACCACTGGTGGTTCTTGTATGTCAAAATGTTATACATGATAACCATATGAGCTGACTTGGCTCCACTTTTTGTAATACATGTAGTGGGCCACTTTCGATTGCTCATGTAATGGCATGCAGAAATAATATATTGGATATTAAAATATTTTATTTGTAGCGTCCAAGAAACTCTAAAGGTGGAGGAGAGGATGTATTGTGAAGTATATTTTATATAATACATTACTTATTGTGGTACTTGGGCATGTGGATAAATGGATATACAGTAACTACTGTAGAGTAACACAAAAGATGCAGTATTTGAATTAAACTTAGGAGTCATAGTAAAGTTCATTTAAAGATTAGGTTAAAAAATTAGTGAAACAAAATGTAAAGGTCAGCAAAAGAAGAACATTTAATTTCAACACTCCTGATTGAAAGGAATTCTGCCTGAGTCACCCTGTTGTAAATACAAGTGATGTATTGGAACTTAACATACATAAGTAGATACTTTATGCTTGTTGATCTTACAATAATTCGAATGGAAAAGATTTTGAGTTCGAAATATATATATATATATATATATATATATATATATATATATATATATATATATATATATATATATATATATATATATATATATATATATATATATATATATATACACAGTATTACCTCGCCTACGCGGTTTCACTTAACGCTGTTTTATCATATACTTGCCTCGCCAGAGCTGAACTTTCACTTAACACGGAATTTTTTCCACATATACGGTGAGTGTCCGGCTCGAGACGCTATTTTTAGATTTGCGCCACCCGCCACCCTGCCTGACTGCCTGTTTTAGCTCATAAAATTCATACAAATTACCCGGCCAGAATATAATTTACATTGCTGGAATTCTTATAATTTGGTGATCATTTTGAATATAAACATCATATATTTTGCATTAGACATACAAATTTTAGATAACATTTTTTCTCTGGGTAACTATGTTATCTTTTGTGCAAAATATATGACATTTATATTCAAAATATTCCTGGTCTTACAAGGAATCCAGCAATGTCAATTATATTATCCTAACTTTAGTTTGAGGTATTATTTATTACAAAAAAGTTAAGTATTCTGGTTTTCCCACACATCTCCTTGGGACGGTTGGTGGGGGGTGGGGGGGAGGGAGGGACCGACCGACCATCTGTTACCCCGTGAAGAATATTTTTTTTTTTTTATTAACTGAAGATATTTGTTTTAGCTCATAAAATTCATACAAATTACCCGGTCAGAATATATTTTACATTGCTGGAATTCTTATAATTTGGTGATCATTTTGAATATAAACATCATATATTTTGCATTAGACATACAAATTTTAGATAAAAAAATTTTCTGAGTAACTATGTTATCTTTTGTGCAAAATATATGACATTTATATTCAAAATATTCCTGGTCTTACAAGGAATCCAGCAATGTCAATTGTATTATCCTAACTTTAGTTTGAGGTATTATTTATTAAAATTTAGTGGTTTTCCCCCAAAAATTTCTCAGAGAGGGAAGAGCCGGCAGTGTAGTGTGAGAGGGGGAGGGAGTTGAGTCCATTATTTGAATGGACATTAACTTGGCGACTGTATTTCTCTATTTCTCTTAAGTATTAATTGTGTGCATGTACCATCATAAAATTAAGATGTTATTTTTACTACAACATAGTTATGTGTCTTCAAAAAGTGGAGTTTGGGGGTCGGGCCGGTTTCTATTGGAATTAATCCCATATGTTCTGTTGTTCACTTAACGCGGATTTCACTTAACACGGGACCCTCTGGGTTCTATTGACCGCGTTAAGTGGGGTACAACTGTATATATATATATATATATATATATATATATATATATATATATATATATATATATATATATATATATATATATATATGACAACCCTTTTTCCGAAAACCGAAAAGCTCTGAAAACCGATTTTTTTTTTTGAGCATTTTTTTATTTTATTTTTTTATTTATTATTTTTTTTTTAAATGGGTATTAGCCCACCCGGGTACAGGTCACTGACCCACATTGGGGCCTGGGGGGCGAAAATGTAATAGTAGTAATAATTATAATAATAATGATAATAATAATACGTAATAATTATTCATAATAAATAACAATTTTAATAAAAAATACACAAAAATAAAATGATAACAATAATAATAATAATAATAAAATAATAATAATAATAATAAAATAATAATAATAAAATTAATAATAATAATAATAATAATAATAATAATGAAATCATAAAATAATAATAATGAAATATAAGAATGAAAAAAGATCAAAAGTGAGAAACACGACCTAGACCTGTGAATTATTATTATTATTAATATTATTATTATTATTATTATTATTATTATTATTATTATTATTATTATTATTATTATTATTATTATAATAATAATAATAATAATAATAATAATAATATTTTAGCCTCCCAGGCCCCAATGTGGGTCAGTGACCTGTGCCCGGTTGGTCTGATCCCTGTAAAAAAATAAAAAACCATTCTGAAATCCGAAAAATTACGAAAAAGAAATGCATCTGGTCCCAAGGATTGCGGATAAGGGATTGTCAACCTATATATATATATATATATATATATATATATATATATATATATATATATATATATATATATATATATATATATATATATATATATATATATATATATATATATATATATATATATGTATATATATATATATATATATATATATACACACACTAGAGGTAGAATGAGCTTTTATCTGCCTTATCTCTTAAGATTTGTATTTTATAATATAATAAGATGGCCAGGATTCAATTCTAGCTCACATAAGGCTTTTAGTTTATTAAACAAGTTGAAGTTGTCACTAGAAGAAACTTGTAAATGTTAATGTTTAGATTGTCATTAAAAAGAATGCCAGGTAAACTGAATTTTAATCACCTTTGAAATTTCAAGTTTTGTATCATAATATGGTAGCCATGGTATTATAGTATTGAATTATGTTCCAAATATATCATATATGTAGGTGTCAAGACAAGTCTTGAGATCATTTTATTTGGGTCTCGGTTGCTTAGGTTTTGGTCTCAACCATCATCTGTGGTATTGGATTTTTGCTCGAGACCACAAATTTATTTTGTAATTTTCAAGGCAGTACCTCACCTCAGGTGACTATTTGACCACTTATCCACCATAAGTAGGGATTTCTTGGGTTGCATTTAATTTTCCTTGTAAGGTGACCTACAGTATGTAATATGTTATTCCAATTCATGTCTGGCAGCAGAACTGGTCAATGTTTCCATCACTGATCAATCTAGCACTGACCATTGTGCCAGCCTTTAGTGCTGCTGTTGAGCATGTGTTTAACCATGGTGGAATGGTAATGAGGCTCCGTAGATGTAGAACATCAGCAAATGTACCGAGTATGTTGATGTTTCTTAAATGTAATGAATACTTCTCATGTTTTAAATACCGGTAAATAGAAAAATAAAGTACCTGTATATGATGAACGAGCCTGATGTAATAGATATGACCCCAATAAATAAATAAGAAGTTAAATGTGTGTGTTTAATTACTCATATTTTTATCATCAAATTGAAATCATACAGTAGTTGGTACACAAATACCCGGACTAGTGGTAAAATACAGTGGAATCCCAGGTATCCTGTATCCAGGCAACTGGTAGGTTCTAGTAACCAGCACCAAAACGAATACAGTAATTATAATAAAATAGTCCTCCAGAGTCAGCTAGTAACATAAGTTTGAATATTGCATGTAACGAGCATGAGCTGCCATATTTATTGCAATGATAAACAATAAAATTGATACATAGTTTATCATAAAATACAATAGCACATATTTTATGTACAAAAAATAAATTCTTCCAAACTCAAACCATCCTTTGGGCAATGTGACCTGCTTCTTCTCCCAAGCAACCAGCTGATTCACAGACATGTGGTTGCCACTCTGTGCTGTTTGTTTATGTGTCATCTTACTCAGAACGGCTTGCGGTAACAGTAAGAGAAACAACTGAGACACTGCAATTGTGTGTAAATGAGGCAGAAAGTCAGGTCAGCAACCTGGGACTTGGTCACAATTTTCGTTATGCCATATTGCAACAGGGTCTACCATTAGACAACACATTATGCTTCCAATATTTCCCAGGCGGTAGTACCTCCCTGTTTGATAGCTGCCTACTACCTACACACCCATATTCTTCATTTTTCTTATTTTATATTTTTATATTATATGTTCTTTAATTCTAAGCCACAGAAGAGTCTTGTAATTATTTTTCAACAACTTTTATAGTTTCATTACAAGTAACAACAAACACGGCAGCTGGGTTGGTGAGTTGGCCACGCAGTTATACAGTAGCTCACCACCTCCACACATTCACTTCCCACACATACGCACCCATGCTCTTCAGTTTTCTTATTTATAGTTTATATTATAGTATTGTAGTGGACGTCTCCCCTACAACTGCGTAGCCGCATTCCAATGCCACCTGCTACGTCTTCCCTAGCAACCAAACGAGCGGCCCAGGGGGGCGTGAATACAGTATCCTAGCAACCAGCCACCAGCTGCTACCGTTCCCTAGCAACGGAGTCAAAAGACCGGCGACTTCCCACGGTCTACTTCCGGCGGCTGTGTATATAAACTCTGTCTCTCCATTGAGATTCATTCTGGCCTCTCTTCTTGAACACGCAACACCTCCTCCTCCGCCGCTGCCTGGCGGCCCTCCGCCTGCCTGGCGGTCTTCGCTCCCGCCGGCGAGCATGGCGACCCACCAGCTGTCCTTCTCTGAGCGTCCTCACCAACCAGCTCTCTTATTCTGCTCTCGGTTCCTGAACACGCAACACCTCCTCCAAGCAAGCTCCTCGCTGTCCCGTTCTCATTCAACCTGGAGGCCAGCAACAGGCAACATCTTCTCTAACGAAGCTCCTGCACATCTACCTCCTTCAACACGCTACTCACCGAACGTGTCTACTGAGCAGCTCCTCACCACACGGCATCTCCAGCACCAGACTGTCTACCATATAACTTATATTATATCAGAAAACCACCACCTTAGAGTTTCCATCCATCCTGAGTGCTAGACAACATAATATCACGAAACCCTACAGTATACTGTATATAATTTCTTTTATCTAAGCCACATCATTTATAGAGTGGAAGTATTGAAGAAGTCAATTTTTCTGAGACACGAATTTGCAAAACTCTATCTGGCACCCCTCAATTCCCATAGGTGTCGTATAACTTGGATTCTACTGTATGTCAATTTTTTAAGATAACACTGACTCTTTATCATCTTTAGACTTCAAAACCCTAAAGTATTGTACTTGACGGAACCAAGATCTTAATTTTTATTAAAAAATTAGCCTAAAATGCAACTTATGCACAGGCATACAAATAAATGTGGATCACTTGAAGATTAGCCACATAAAGTGCTCACCTGGAGATTCTCCCTCCTCCAATTAAACCCACCTAAAAATTAACCACCCTGATGTTACCTTGGGAGGGCTAATTTTCAGGTGATGGTAGACCTCAGTACTCACCTTAAGATTGAACCCCAGCTTATAATGACGATGTTTAATCACCCCAACACAAAACAATGCACTTCTACTCAACACTGTGAGTGATGAATCCCAGTTGAACTACTGCCTATATCATAATAGGAAGTTGCAATGACTATTCGCATGTAGCAAGTTGCTGGTTTGGTGCATGTGTCCATGACACTGAAGACCCATATAGCAGAGTGTGGTGCTTGCCACCTATGATGCTTTGGCTAATGAGAAAATCGGGCCTTTGTTGTTGAGCGACAGCAATTGGACAGTGATTACACAAGCGCATCAAGATCGTCTTAGTGATGTGAATGTATAAATCAATGTAAGATTTTTAACATTAGTGTATTCACAATTGTACATTATATTGAAAAATACTCTTCTGACTTCAGGAATAGGCTGGGAGGTATACAATCACAAAATCATTGCCATATGACAAGGTTTATTCAGAAAATTTTAAATGTGTTTTGTTCATGGCTGTGATTGACCATCCAAAGGCTAAGACAGTCTATAGTGACAACAGTGACTGCAATGGAGACTCAAAATAAATTGAAGTGAAAAACAAAATTGAGACAAGCAATCAGGTACCAGTGCCTGGTAGTAACCACAAAGAAAGTTTTTCTTCTGTGTGTGTGTTTTCTCAAGGAATGTAATTGTCATTACGATCACCATTCATAGGGAGATACAATGTACATAGTGATAGTACTTAGAGATAAATTCGTTGATGAGAACTGGAAAGGAGAACATAAGTAAATACAGCTCCTCCCCGACTTATTACCTACTTGACTTACGACCACCCGGACATACGACCGCCTCAGTCGTACCAAGATTTTGTCAAATTACGTATTTTCGAGTCCCAATATCAGTGATTGCGCTGTTTAGTGACAAAATTTTTGTTTGTAATTCACTTTAAAATGGCTGGCAAGCTTAAAAGTGAGTTTTGTGGTGCTGAGAAGAAAGAAAGACACCCATTTTAGATTCTCTATGTATTATTTAAGCATTTTCGACTTACAACCTGGATTTGGGTCCCTAACCCCACCATAAGTCGGGGAGGAGCTGTAATAGCTAAAAACAAAACAAACCGAACTGTCTCGAACTGCATTATTGCTGCCACAAGAAAATTTGATTTTTTCTGTGTTTTCTAAAGGACTGTGATTGTGCATATGATCCACCATTCATAGCAAGATACAGTGTGCATATTGATAGCACATAGATGTAGTATCTTACATGATTTAATGGGAGAATGAGAAGCCACATGGTGACTCTTAGGCCCATATGCAAGATCAGCCGTGGTGTATACCATGCTGTAGTACTCCCATGGTTGTTATGCTAGAAGCGTTTTTGGGTAAAAAAAGAAAAATATGTACGATTCGTTATTGGAACATGGGGAAATTTCGTGGTACACATACCCCCCCGTCCGATGATCACTACGAGGGAACTATTTTTGGAACCAAAAGAAAGAAAATTGATTTGAATGGACATAAAATGTATAAATCTGCAAAGGAATAATATTTGTTATACGATATACTCCATATAGAACAGCACATGCAGAATTGTATTGTTCTTTTTAAAAGCGGTCCATGTTTGTGTACGAAATAAGCCGCCAGCCTCTATTTGTCTCATCGCCGTTTATATCCTCCAAATTCGCCTAACCATCATAAAAGGTAAGCCTTTAAGATAACTAATACAACTAATTTATGTGTAGAAATGTATTGAAATCAAATTAAACTAAAAAAAAAGTCGTAAATAGTCTATTTGAAGAGTGGTGAGAACAGCTTCCTCTGGGATGGTGAATGACGTCCTTTATCAGAATTAATATCTACCCAATTTTCGTAATGAGGGCAATTAATAACAGTCCAGCACTACCAAAATAATTATTTCCTTAGTATAAATACTTTGTAGCATAAATTTCACAATTTAATATGTCCAAATATGCTGGGCAACCAATGCCAGGTGAATCCAAATTGGTCCATCCGTGATGGTCGATGGACGTCCTTTATCAGAATTAATATCGACACAATTTTCGTAATGAGTACAATTAATATCCGTCCAGCACTACCAAAATAATTATTTCCTTAGTATAATTACTTATTAGCCTAGATTTCATATTTTAATAAGTCCAAATATGCCAGGTAACTATTGCTAGGTACTTCCCAGGCATGTTTCATTTCTGTATCAGTTTAACCACAATTTGCGACTAATAAGATAAATTCAGTGACCTAAATTCACGTTTTATTTTTTATTCCCTTAGTGACTCAAATGTATTACAAGAAAGAACTACTTTACGACTTGTTTGGGCCAACAGTTGGAGTGGTGATATTAATTAACTTTGCCATTCACAGTGGTAGACTCAAATGTAGATATATTGGCTTTGTATGTCCATGATTTCAACAAAAATGAATAACTCCTTCTAAAGTAAATGGAATTGATGATATTATTATCTTTTGGTCATCAAGCAAATTTAATGATTTTATGTTGACCAATTTTCACCAGTTAAGTTAGGTTAAGTTAGATTAGTTAAGTTGGGTTAGGTTAGGTTTGGTGACATTGAAATTATGTTTTTTCAAATGCCAAGTAGGTGGATGACCTAAACATTCATTTTACCAAATTGATTATGAGTAGATTAAAAACATAAGTTGTGTTTTTTTACAAATTCAGACTCCGTAAAGTTCTAATGACATTCACTTCATGATAGATGTTTCACCCTATACACTAAAGCTACTTTATGTAAGAGGAAAAAATTAGTACCAAATTGTATTGTTTAATACCAAAAGAAGTCATTGATGATAATATTTAATAACAGTACAAGTATTTCAGGTACAGTATTACGACCTGGTCGTCGGGACGGAACACCGTCGTAAGTCGAGGAGAGACTGTAATACATTTTCGTCTTGAAACTCCTTGTATCTTACCTAACTCACCTTGATGCTCCACTCAATTATAGCTAGATGTAATACTTGTAGAAAGTAATCACAGGTATGACTCCCTTTACCGTTAATTGTTTTTATATTACAATTCTTGGATATTCAAAGATAATGAAATTATGAATCTTCAATAAATGTGATATATGTATACATTCTAATGATGACAACAGAAATATGTCAGACTTGACTAATTAACTGTAACCAGAAATTAACCTAAGTGAATTTGTCCTTAATCCAACCTTTAAAATATGAAAGACAGTATACTTTATTTTATGATAGTTACGTCAGTTTCCAGTTAGGTTAAGTTAGATAGGTTGGGTTAACATTCTTATATAGATCATTAAAATTTTAAAGGGCTTATAATTTTTGTTCTATGAATTTCTCCAAAAAAAGGGATCAAAGTTTTGGGATCACCATAACAATATACACTACAGTACATTAGAAAAAACAATAATTTTTTTAGTATGTGTTGCATATCAAACCAAACAAATCTGAGTTTCCTTTGGAATTTTTTATTTTCTTTTTTTTTAACAGACAAAATTACCCTCAATATTTAGATGTTGGAAACTTATAAATATTAACCCTCATAAATATAGATGTTTCAGAATTTGCAAATTGTAACTAACACAATATTAATGTATATATTTTAACTTACAGGTAGAGATACAGCTGACAATTCACCTTTCACCAATACTGAAGAAATAAATCTTGGTATCATTTGATTGATGAGGAATTTTTCCGGTTCCAGGGAAGATTTTGGAATTTGCTTTCTAACCTAACCTAGGAACAGAAAAATTTGGAGACTTTCCGTAAAATCCCCAAATTACTCATAGACCAGAAAAAATGCAGTTTCTGGAATTTTTCTGAACATATACCTTGGAGAAATCCTAACGTACTGTATGCCTTAATTATTATTAATTTTTTTTTATTTTACACTCTGCATACATACGTGGATATTACGTATTAATTTATTTGTGAAATTTGTGGATGATTTTTCTTTTAAAATACTTTACTCTTGATCATCCTGCTTTTAATAAAGGCTATATTCTGAAATAAGCATTATCATTGTATTTTTATCCTTATTATTATTACAGTTTTTATTAAACATTAAAAAATGCAGGAATGATTTGCAATTAACATTGCAGACTGTATTGAGGATATTTTTAAACCATTTAATTATCATCTTGTTCTATGTTTAACATTATTAGTCTCTGATTAGTTGGTAGAATTTCATAACTATACCTACTATATATGGGTTCCATGACATTTGCTCACAAGATGAACCTAATCTAACCAAACATGTCTTCATTTCCATATATAGTAGTTGAGTATATGCCATGTAAACAAATGTCTGCACACTAACTATATGAAGGCTCTCTGGTTAGGATCCATATACAGTATTTACATGTAATATTTTTCCAAATAAAAGACCATTTAAACAGCAGAGACTTTTCTCAGACTTCTGGTTTAGTCCATGTCTTAACATATTGTATGCATTTTTACTCCTGACATTGGGAAAGTGTTCATGTCTTGTTTTTTGAAAGGGTATTTATTGCATTACTATAATCAGGGGGAGAAAAGGAGGAAACATTATCTCAAGTTTTCATATCTTGTACATAACTGGCCTTGTATAACATGAAAGTAAAAGTTTTGGTATAAAGATAATTTCCTGTTTGATAGAAAACTAACAGTTATGGTGATATTTTTTCAAGATTTTATCCCAATTCATCTGTACAGTGAGTTTGTAGGGTTTCGTGATATTATGTTGTCTAGCACTCAGGATGGATGGAAACTCTAAGGTGGTGGTTTTCTTATATAATATAAGTTATATGGTAGACAGTCTGGTGCTGGAGATGCCGTGTGGTGAGGAGCTGCTCAGTAGACACGTTCGGTGAGTAGCGTGTTGAAGGAGGTAGATGTGCAGGAGCTTCGTTAGAGAAGATGTTGCCTGTTGCTGGCCTCCTGGTTGAATGAAAGCTGGACAGCGAGGAGCTTGCTTGGAGGAGGTGTTGCGTGTTCAGGAACGTAGAGTAGAATAAGAGAGCTGGTTGGTGAGGACGCTCAGAGAAGGACAGCTGGTGGGTCGCCATGCTCGCCGGCGGGAGCGAGGACCGCCAGGCAGGCGGAGGAGAAGCGAGGGCCGCCAGGCAGCGGCAGAGGAGGAGGTGTTGCATGTTCAGGAACCGAGGCCAGAATGAATCTCAGTGGAGAGACAGAGCTTATATACACAGCCGCCGGAAGTAAACCGTGAGAAGTCGCCGGTTTCTTGACTCCATTGCTAGGGAAGACGTGGCTGGTTGCTAGGATACTGTGGCATCTGGTGACGCCCCCCCCGGGCCGCTCGTTTGGTTGCTAGGGAAGACGTAGCAGGTGGCTGGTTGCTAGGATACTGTGGCATTGGAATGCGGCTATGCAGTTGTAGGGGAGACGTCCACTACAATGCTCCCCCTTCCCTCCAGGCGGTGTAGGAGACTTGTTGTCTGCAGAGTTGCTTAGCACATGTGAGGCAGAATGGGCGGTGCATGCCTCATGTGAGACAACGGCGATGGCGTGGATGAGCCTGTCGCTGGATACAACTGTATAGATACACACTATCTGTGGGAGGAGAGAGGGAGAAAAAGGGTGTTTGGAGGCGATGAATGTTGTGCTTCCCTCATGACAGGTACAGAGTCATCAGATGCGCCTGCTGGGGTGTGTGGGCCTGGGTCAGGAGCAAGGGCTGCGTCAGCAGAAGCGGATGAGGGCTCGTGACAGCAGCTGGGTCCACGACAGCAGCAGGGTGCAGGACATTAGCAGGGAGTACCTGAGGGAGAAAAGAGGGTGTGGGTGACTAGGGAACAGAGGCCGGCCAGGGGCGGCAGGGGTCCGCCTGAGGCAGGACGGGTGCTGGGGTCGTCAGATGCGCCTGCTGGGGTGTGTGGGCCTGGGTCAGGAGCAGGGGCTGCGTCAGCAGAAGCGGATAAGGGCTCGTGACAGCAGCTGGGTCCACGACAGCAGCAGGGTGCAGGACATTAGCAGGGAGTACCTGAGGGAGAAAAGAGGGGTGTGTGGGTCCGCACTCAGGAACAGAGGCCGCGTCAGGGGCGGCAGGGGTTACTGCTGGGCCGGGGTCGGCGTCTGAGGCAGGACGGGTGTGCTGGGGTCGGTAGGATGTGGTGCTTGGGGCAGGAAGAGGAGCTGGTGTCTGCTTAGAGTAGCAGAGCTGCTTCTGTGTGGATAAGCCAGTCTTCTATGCTGCTTGAAGACTGGGAGCGTGATCAGTTTCTCCTCCATCCTGTGTGAGTGCGAATCTCCGGGAGTCACCATTTGTAGGGTTTCGTGATATTATGTTGTCTAGCACTCAGGATGGATGGAAACTCTAAGGTGGTGGTTTTCTTATATAATATAAGTTATATGGTAGACAGTCTGGTGCTGGAGATGCCGTGTGGTGAGGAGCTGCTCGGTAGACACGTTCGGTGAGTAGCATGTTGAAGGAGGTAGATGTGCAGGAGCTTCGTTAGAGAAGATGTTGCCTGTTGCTGGCCTCCTGGTTGAATGAAAGCTGGACAGCGAGGAGCTTGCTTGGAGGAGGTGTTGCGTGTTCAGGAACGTAGAGTAGAATAAGAGAGCTGGTTGGTGAGGACGCTCAGAGAAGGACAGCTGGTGGGTCGCCATGCTCGCCGGCGGGAGCGAGGACCGCCAGGCAGGCGGAGGAGAAGCGAGGGCCGCCAGGCAGCGGCGGAGGAGGAGGTGTTGCGTGTTCAGGAACCGAGGCCAGAATGAATTTCAGTGGAGAGACAGAGCTTATATACACAGCCGCCGGAAGTAAACCGTGGGAAGTCGCCGGTTTCTTGACTCCGTTGCTAGGGAAGACGTGGCTGGTTGCTAGGATACTGTGGCATCTGGTGACGCCCCCCCCCCTGGGCCGCTCGTTTGGTTGCTAGGGAAGACATAGCAGGTGGCTGGTTGCTAGGATACTGTGGCATTGGAATGCGGCTACGCAGTTGTAGGGGAGACGTCCACTACAAGTTCATCACTGTCATAACAAAATTATAATACCTAATACTGTACTTCAGTATATTCTACTGACTTGATCCACAGAACAGGCCCTAGTTCTCTTTATTACACTCACCCAACCCCAAGTTCATAAAAAACTTATAACTTTATTGTTAGTTTTCATAAGGATAAAGAAGAAAGGAGCAAATGCCTGGATGAACAAATGGTCCCCAGTGAATGGAAAGTGGCTTATGTGAGTCCTATCTTCAAGAAGGGCGATAGTCACTCCACGAGCAACTATAGACCGGTGAGCCTGACCAGCATAATATGTAAAGTACTTGAGAGTATTATCAGAGATGCAGCGATGGAACATCTACTACGGTACTTGTAAAGATTGCCTTTGGTTTTATGCAGGGTATCTTTTGACACAGTTTATATTGTGGATATTGGACCCATATTCTGGAACGGGGTATTGTGTGTCAATATTTACCTTGGTTTTTTAAAGGCTTGACAGTGCCCTTTGGCTGAAATCAAACTGGAAGGTACGGAATTCGAAATGTCTGGAGTGGATGAAGACTTTCTACATTGGCTAATGTGTGATTAATGGCACGAAATCGTCATCTGTTGCCTGTAACAATTGGTTTCTGGAGGGTAGTTTATTGGGCCCGCTGTTGTTTGTTTGTTTTCATAAATGATATGCCTGACGTTGCTTCTCCTCCATACAATGTTTGCCGATGTGTGTAGGGTTATTTAAGGTAAGAACCATGGGACTGTGAAGCTGCAGAAAGAGCTCTGTGGAATCGAGGAATGGTCGAAGGAATGGCTGCTGATTCAATGTCACGAAGTTAGAGGATGCACTGGGGTGTAGCAGCGGAGGAGGCGTTATGTCCCAGCTTAGGATGAAAAATGCTAGTTGGACTGTGTGTGAAGGACTGGGTGTTGTTGGCGTGGGCTGAGTTCTCAGGCCATTGTGAGAAGGTAAACCAGGCAAGTAAGTTTTGGGTCTTATGAAGGTCGTTCAGATATCTAGACGGTCAGTTCCTCGTTGACATTCGAGGATGAAGTTCTTCCCATCGTTCTGTTATCCCAGTCCCAGATATGCTGGGGACTTCTAGTTGGTTGAAATGTCATTAAGGAGACCTGAAGCTGAACTTCAACTCAGCTACCTGAGGAAGTTGGGGCGCTTGACTTGCCTGGATTACACCACAGACGGGCAGGGGGGACCTGAGTTGGGGTTTATAAGGCATCTCAGGGGCTTTTCTCAGTTGGTGTCCTTACTTATGGCGGACGTCTTACATGGGGTCTAGCTCTGAAGATTGAAGAAGCCGCCGTCCAGAAAGGCCGTAGGGCAAGCTTTTTGGATTGAGGGTTGTTAGCTCTTGGACAATCTGAAGAGAGTGTGACGTCACAAGTGTGAGCTCTTTTAAGAAGGGCAGAAATTGGACGGTGATTACATAGTTCGTCAGCAGAAATCGACAGACAAGGGCGAAGTCTGCCAAGACTGCTAGGTGGAGGAAGCGTAAATCGATGTCGGACTTTTCTATGCTAGACATATGGCTGTATTTTTGAAAACTCAATTTCCACCGAGTTGGAGGCACAGCCAGGTTACAGGTCATAAACCACACAAATCACTGCCACATGACAAAAGCTATTTGATTTATTTTAGGTGTTGCGCCATGGCTGTGAAAAGGCAACCAGGAGTGGTACTGCGCTTCAGTTAAATCAGTCAGGCAGTTACTACCAGAATGCAGAAGAGACTATAATAACTTAAAGGAATACATATTGGCACCGAGCCAGTAAGCGACAACTGCCAGCCCAGCCCATAGGTGCCACAGAGACTTAAATTTTATTTTGTTGAAAAGCTTTCTCAAGGACTGAATCTTGTTTATACATAATTACCCAGGGGAGAGATATGGTTAGTGTACATAGTGATAGTTCTGAGAAATAACAGTGACCGCTGAAGGTGGGGGGCACAATTTAGTGAGTGCCTAATAGTGCTGCCGGGAAAGGCAATCAGCCAGCTGAAACCAAGTCGCTCATAGGTGCCAAGGAGACTTTAAATTTTATGTTGACGTGCTTTCTCAAGGACTGAAACCAGCCACACACACCATTCACAGGGAGAGTTACAGTGTACGCAGTTTCCAGACGACAACTCCAGTAGGGCAAATAGAGAGAAAGGCATTTTTTCTCGCTTTCTTTGAAATAGGTGTAGATTTATACAGTCTGGGTAATTCCTGCCAACAACAACAACCTGAGTTTGATATGTGACATTGCAGGAGACAGCCGGTATGGAGTGAGACAAGAGGCCTAACTAATGCAACGTTTAGAAGTTACTAACGCTGTAAAGCTTGATGGCTGCTGGTATTAGTTTCATGTAAGGTCAAGGTGAATGAAGGATTGCAATCCATGGGGAACGAGTTCTAGGGACGAAAATAGACAGCGAGAAATGCTGGGGTTGACAAACTGAGGCTAGAGAAAGAGGATCCTTGCTAAGACTGAGGAAGTAGCCGTGAATGGAGGTGGCGCTAAGAGGATATGCTGACGTATTAGGAGGCCAATGGGGGGGGGGCGGAGAGTACGCAGAATCAGCAGAAAGTTCTTACAAGCAGATTGGGAATTTCAAAAGTGTGTCGAAGAAATGAAAATTAAAGCACCACCTGTTGGGGGAGAGAGGAACATCGAGGAACGGTCATATGCAGGAACAACAATAGCTTGAGTCCTAGAGAGCCAGGCAGAGGGGGAACTGTGAGGGTGACACACACTGCAGTGCTCAAAATAATTGCACAGAGGTTCTGAAGATTCCAGCAACTTCTAGAAGTGGAGAGACTGGGACAAAGCTAGGGCTTGTTTCTGTCTCAGGATCACACTAGGGGAGTGAGGAGGCTAGCGGGTGTTATTCTGGCAGGCAAAACTGGTAAGGAGCGAGAGGCATTCTGGATGTATTTATTCACCCCAGACCGCACGGTAATGCAGAGGAATACACAAGAAGCCCTGTGTGGAGGCTGGGACAAGAAGGGGCTGGCCTCCTTCAGGATCACACTAGTGAGTGAGGAGAAATGGCAGGTTATTCGGCAGGCAAAAACTTGTAGTGGGAGCGAGACATTTCTGGGATGTATTCATTCACTCCAGACCGCACGGTGGCAATGCAGAGGAATAGCACAAGAAGCCCGTGCAGGACTTGAGAGAAGGGAGGGTGAGAGCGGGGTTGTGAGGTGGTATGTGTATACTCGGGAGGGTAGTGGTGGGGGGGGTGTTGGGGGTGTGGTGGGTGGGGGGTGGTTGTTTTGTGTGTTTGTGTGGTGTGTGGGGGGGGTTTTTTGGTGGGTTTGGTTTGTGTTTTGGTTCCTTGATGAGAGAGTGGTTTTACTGGTACCAACCAGATATTGTGAGTTGTAGAACTGTTGTACAAGAACAGGAGAATCGACCCAGGAATGTGAGTTCAGTATTGATGGATGATTCATTTACGAACCTATCTCAAGAAACTTGAGGGGGGTGTGGTTATCTGTGCTGGTAAGAATTTAGAGCCAGCCAGGCGAGGGTTTGGAGAGGATGTTTTTGAAGAGTCCAGTGGTTGTAAAATTAATTAGGGGGGGACTTACTTTATGGGGTGTATCTACAGATTCCCAAACCGTGGCCCACTTAATTGTTTAATGGGCGATGCTCAACCAGCCACCTCTTATCATGGGAGACTTTAACTATGGCGACATCGACTGGGGAAAGTACAGACGAATGACTTGGATAACCCTGATACTTTTTGTAGAAACTCTGGAGATAATTTTCTGTTAACATGTTAGAGGCCCGACACATTACAGAAGGGAGTAAACACCTGCCACTTGACCTCATCATAACAAACGAGGAGGTATTGTGGTTAACTGGAACACTTTTGGTTGGCACCAGTCACCATACAGTGTTGTTATTCAGATTTAATTGTTACCTGTTCAAGATAAGGCCAGGTGGTGCAAATATTATGGTGAAATTACAAGGGATGGGGAGAGATGAGGTGTCAACTGGCTGACTTATTAAGGTACAAGAACGCAGACACTACCCTGAATATCGTAACTAGTAAAATGACCTATTTGATCGATAAATATATACCCAAGACCAAACCCAAAGTGCTTCTAGGAATACGAGGATCACTACACATGAACCAGTGTAAGGGTCGACAAAATTAAGAAGAAAACCAAGAATTCAAGACGGGTTAATAAAGGATGAGCAAGACAGGAGGATGTATGCAAGAGCCAGAAACCAAGCAAAGATAGAGTGTAGGAGGGCTGAAAAGTAGTTCCAGAGGCTGGTTGCAAGCGCGAGGCTGGTCAAACCCAGTTAAGCGTTTTACTGCTATGCAAAGTCGAAATTGAAAACGCGAGTAGTGAGTATCAGACCTAAGGCTGGTGGATGGTAGTTACGCAGAGGCTTTGAACAGCTTCTTTTCCCTCAGTGTTCGCTAAGAGGACGCAACTAACTCCTTCCTGCGTTTGAGACAGACGGTTCGATACAGCAGCACTGACCTGTCATCAGGCAATTCACAGAAGAGAGACAGAAACAACTGTCCAGGCTAAAGGTCCATAAGAGTCCCGGTTCCCTGACATGGTGCATCCTAGAGTGCTAAGAGAGTTGTGCAACGAGCTTGCAGAGCCCTGAAGATCCTGGTTGTAAATGCCTGGCTGAACAAATGGTCCTCAGTGAATGGAAAGTGGCTTATGTGAGTCCCATCTTCAAGAAGGCTGCCATGATCGTCACTCCACGAACAACTATAGACCGGTGAGCCTGACCAGCATAATATGCAAAGTACTTGAGAGGCATTATCAGAGATGCCGTACCGGGAACATCTAATACGAAACAACCTTTGTAAAAGGTTGCCAACACGGTTTTATGCGTCAGCACTCTTGCTAAACACAATTGGGTTCAAGGTATTGATATTTGGACCCATTCTGAACGGGGTGGTAATATTGGATAATATTTACCTAGATTTTGCCAAGCTGGACAGTGCACCCACGAAAGCTGAAAATCAAACCAAAGGGTACAGAATTCGGGGAAATGTCCTAGCGGATAGAAGACTTCTACATGACCGCAAGAGTGTGTGGTGATTAATGGCACGAAATCGTCATCATCTGTACCTGTAATAAGTGGGTACTACAGGGCAGTGTATTGGGCCCGTTGTTTGTTTGTTTCTTAAATGACA